>NW_004949182.1:345879-361943 GCF_000317375.1 Microtus ochrogaster
GGGGGGGGGGCTCATTTTACTTTATTGTCTTCTGAAACTCGAACACACTTTATTTGTAACTGTGAGATAACAATCATTTTCGGACACTGCGAGCATGGAAAACATGACCACAGAATTTTAAAAGCCAAAGAGATCATAAAGATCACTTCAGTTGACCTTCCTGACAGAAACAGGGAAACTGAGGCTTGGCAGTTAAGGCACATGTTACTCTTCCAGAGAGCCTGTGTCGGTTCTTAGCATCGTGCAGGGAGGCTCACAACCACTTCAAACTCCAAAAACTTTTTAAAAATTAGCTTTGGACACAGCTCTATGTCTGTGTCCTTACCACTGTGAATGGAACAGAATGCATGGGAAAGCTAGAAGAAAGAGAGAGAGAAGATCCCTAATCAATGCATGGTGGCTTTAAGTTGTGTCAGACACATTTGCCTAATCAGGGGCAAGGAAGTTTAGGACTCTTAGTTAACACAGTTTATCCTCGTTCAACTGAACAAAAGCATTCCTCAGTCTAAACAGAGAGAATGGGGATCTGAGTAGGCTCTGGATTGCTGTCTTGATGCTGCATTTAATTGATAGCACAAATTGGATTGTATCACATCAAGCAGTGTTTTAATTAATACAGTTTCTGTGTGGTTTGTTGTAATAGGAGTGGCGGGGCTGCGTCCCCAGCACCCCGACCGCCTGACTAGCTTATATCCCGAAATAATTACACGGACACTGTATTCTTTTAAACACTGCTTGGCCCATTATATCTAGCCTCTTCTCAGATAACTCTCGCACCTGGACTAGCCCATTTCCAATCATGTGTGTAGCACCCCAAGGTGAGCTTACTGGGAAGATTCTAGCCTACATCCATCCTGGGTCGGAGCTGAATCGCGTGCGTCGTCTGCCCGGAAGAAGGGAGCATAGCGTCTCTCTGAGCTCACTTCCTCTTCCTCCCAGCATTCTGTTCTGTTTACTCCTCCCACCTATGTTTTAACCTATCAGGGCCAAGCAGTTTCTTTATTGCTTAACCAATGAAATCAACAGATTGATATATGACACTCCCATATCAGTGGTTGTTTCAGGTGTAAGCTAGACAGGTGGCCAGGAAAAACAAAAAGATCCTCTCCCAGCACCTTGCAATATCTGTGGTCCCTTAGAACATGATTCTTAAAAGTGATGTTCTGTTTTGTAACATAGGAAACTTGAATCACTAGTATTTCTTCTAGTATTTGCAAAGTTGTGAGAACTTATAGGCTTGTATTCCCACAGCCTTGCATGTGGTCACAAGCTCAGAATGGCAACATCAGGACTACAAGGCTAAGTTCATAAAACATCTAGAGAAAATATACTAGGCTGTAATTGTTTCAATAATAAGAAAACCTAAAGAGACTCGATAGGTCAATATAGCATACCTCTGAATTTAAAAAAAATGATATACAGTTTTTTAACAATCAATAGAGAAAGAAAAATAAATGATTAATGGAAGGTTTGCAATCATTTAATTGATATACTCAATGTGGTACATATAGAAGTATAATATTCTTTAAATAGAGAAGACACATATCTGTGAACCAAAAGACTAATCACAAAATGGTCAAATACTAATCAAGAAAAGAAAACTTTAATAAGCATTTTATAACAGAGTCCCTTTCCCCTTAGGAACTTATGATTTGTTCAAAAATTATTATAAATCAACCATTTCCAAGTACTTTAAAACATAATGAATTTAACAGATTCTCAATGAACACCAAGAATAAATGGGAGCGTTTCTAAATGAGAAGAACCATTATGTAATCATCATTCAATTGTACCTTGCTCTTAACCCTTCCTGTGAAAATAGCAGACAAACAAATGTGGAAGCCAGAAGGGTGGAAGGTGAATGTCCTTCCCAGATGAAGCTGTTCTGAGGTTCATTATCCCAGGAAACAGAAGTAGACCAGGACAGTCACCCAAGCATGCAGACTTCTGCTTCCTTCAAAGCATCACACACACACACACACACACACACACACACACACACACACACACGTCTCCTTTGTAATGTTTTACATATTCTAACTTGGAGCTTATTATTAGGCATATATGATATTATGCTTAATGAAATTATGTAGAATGCATATTACTTCTATGGACATGCCTCAGTGCTACTTTTGGAAGCCACAATATTTAAAGCCAGCTAGAGTATTCTTAAATATTGGGTATTCTTAAATATCTAGGATCTACTTGACTATAAATATAAGGGTACCTACTTTGGTAAGGACCAAGGTGCATAATTCAACAATAATGCTTCTGCTTTGACAAATGACCTTCCAAGATGTCCTGGGCTTACATTAGACCCTGGCATGGAGAAAAAGAGGAGGAGGAAATGGAAAAGAATTCAAAACTCAGTAGTTGACTTTTATCCTTATTGCCAGGCTTCTTAGTAGTTGGAGTTTTCTTTGGAATACCAACCAGCTTCCCAAATAAAGACACAGAGACTTATTATTAATTATGAATGCTCAGCTTTAGCTTAAACTTGTCCACTAATTCTTTTAACTTAATTTAACCTGTTTCTATGAATCTACATTTTGCTTGGACTTCTTTAACTTTCTTTCACTCTGTATGTCCCACAGTCCTGTCACCTCCATGTCTGGCTGACTGACCCCTGGCACCTCCTTTCTGTCCTTTCCTTTCCTTTACTTCCTTGAATCTAAATTCCTCCTCCTACTCACCCTTCCTGCCTGAAAGTTCCATCTATGCTTCCTCCCTTTCCACTGACCCTTCCATTTTTATTAGGCCATTCATGTGCCATAGGCAGGCAAGGTAAAACAGCAACACATCTTTATATAATTAAACAAATGTAATACATATTTACATAGTTAAACAAATATTCTGCAACATTTCCTACTTTTGTTTAAATGAAATGTTTTAGCTTTACCATAGTAAGACTATATATGATAAGAACAATTACTAAGTAAGAATTGTATTTACAATATTCAGGCCATTTGCATTTGACAGATTCAGAGAAAATACTCATTATCTTCCCTATCTTAGTGAGTCCAATGTTGCATGCCTAATTTACTTTCTGTCCTAACTTGTTTTACCAAACCAAAGTTAACTTTTTAAATTTCAAAAAATTTTCTCAGATAAACAAGAATTACTTTTGTTTCCCAGTCACCAAGACCCAAATAATCACATTACAACACTGTTTGGCCAATGACTCAGACATATTTCTAGTTAGCTCTTATATCTTAAATTAACCATTTCTAATAATCTGTTTCTTGTCATGACACTGTGGCTTATAGGTAAGGCTTTGGCATCTTTCTCCTATGGCATCCTCCTGACCCTGCCTTATTTCTTCCTGCATTCAGTTTAGTTTTCCTGCCTAAATATATTCTGCCCTGCCATAGGTCAAAACAGCATTGGTTAATTCTTTATTAACCAAAGGTAATAAAACATATTCATAGCATAAAGAAGGGAAATGCACGTCATCTCCTTTTTTCTGTCTAAATAAAAAGGAAGGTTTTAACTTTAACATAGTAAAATTACACATAATTAAAACAATTATCAAGCAAGAATTACAGTTGCAATATTTAGTCTATTTGTATAAGGCAAAAATTAAAGAAAATATTCTATCATCTATCTTATCTTTATGAGTCTAAAGTTTCATATCTTATTTGTCTTTTATTATAACTAATGAAAACTATATCTTTATTCAACTCCATCAAGTACCCCAGAAAGATATTAATGTGACTTAAATAAACAGGAAGTTCATTGCAAGCAACTTTCAAAACTCTAGAATTTACAGAAACATCTGGCTGTCTGGACAGTCAACCAAAATTATTCTGTAATGCTGGAGCATTTATCTTCAGCCTACAGACCCATAGTATCTGACAAACTTTTCCATGAAGCAAGAAATTTGAAAGACTGCTCTGCCTATATTGACAGTTTGGTAGTCACTTTCTTTTGTGTCCTGCAGAATGTCTTGTAGAATCATTCATAATGCAAGAACCCTGAAGTACTGTCTCTCCTCCTTTTGGTAAGTTCAGCAGTAATTTTTCTGTGGTTCCTGCTTGTCCAGTTTATACAACATACCATCAAGCAGTCCAGGCAAGAGCAGTTTTTGTCCAAATGGTAGCCTTGTCATATTGAAGGTAAATTCCATAGTATATTTCTTGATTGCCCATCAACCTCTTTGAAGTAATTGGTGCTACCAGAAGCAGACATGTCTCACTATCAAGAAAAGTCTAAGTTCTTAAAACCTTTTTAATGATATATTTTGTAGATCTTTAAAGTATTAAAGATTATCTACCTAAAATATATCTTCATATATCTGGAAAACCTAATCAACACAGCTGGAAGTTTGATTTTTATAAATCTTTAAAAATTTATAGATAGATTTTAGATTTATATTAAATTGTAGATTTATATAATAGATTACTATTAATCTGTAAGTTTGAATTATATATTACATTTTCAATGAACTGTATAAGAATAATACCTTAAACAAAAGTAGAAATATATGTAACAAAATTGACCTTAAATTTGTTTCAATAAACCATGATCCATACCAATGCAAAGTATTCTTCTCTACATCATATAACACTTACTTTTTTAGGAATTGATTGTGACCATTAATCATTTATAACCAATCCTATTAAAATGAAAATAAACATTTATAAGCAATAATTTTTGGAATTTGGACATAGTTTTCTCCAAATTGCTTCCTGTTGTTTATTGGGCAAAGTATTTTTAGGGTTTATGGAAATGTTTCAGGAGGTCTTGTTCCATCAAATCACATTAACCTGGAAGGAATCCACAGGTTCCCATTCTCTGTGGAAACAAAAGCAGAACCTCTTTTCCAAAGTAACATATCCTTAGACTCAAGCTTTGAAGTCAACATACTTTTATGTTGGTTTACCTTAGCAGACCCCAGAATCAAATATCTCTCTGTAGTCAAAAATTCAAAGAAAACACAATAATATGCATAATCCAGATTCTCTGTGTATTTTTCATTTTTTTCATGGCTTATTTGTTTTATATAATTTTACTGTCTCTTTGTAAACTTTGTTTGATTTTTAAAACTATTTCTTTTTACAACTGTCTATACTCTTATTCCCCTCTCTCAAGCCTATGTACATTTTTACAACAAACTGTGTGCCACTTTGAGGTCTTTTGTATCTGAATCTGTCCTGTTGTGTATCTGAAATCTTTTTCTGATAAAGAGTATTTTTTAAAGTGATAAACAGTGTGGTTGTTGTGGTCCTAGATGCTGGCTCCACCTCTCTCAGTTTTCAATATGGAGGAGGTACATTTACTGCCAGCTCAGCAAGCCATGTTCACTGTCCCAGCTCCAAGGAGGCAGCAGGTCAATGTCACTGCCATTAAACAACTCGCTGCATGCTGCTCACAAACATCATGTAAGTGCTCTGTATCACTTAATGGTCACACCTCCTAAAAGAGCCTGAGCCATTCTTACTACAAGTATGAACCAGGAAGCTATCTCTTAAAGAAGCTGTGCCTCTGCTTGCAGCCAGCAAATGGAGTCTATCAGAAAAATGCAGCTACCAAGAAGCTCAAATTGACTTCAGTTTTTATACATCTGGAAGCCAATTTTTAACTTTTCTTAGGCTTTATGTGGATGTACATATGTGGATGTATGTTGCAGAACATTGGGTGCCATTATATAAGTGGAGGCTTCATGCTTTCATTTCTGGTTGCCCAGATAAAAATAATCATACAAAAGCTATATTAATTAAAATACTGTTGGCTAACAGCTCAGGGATATTCTTAGTTAGATCTTATACCTCAAATTAACCCATTTCTATTATTTTATATTTTACCACAAGGATCATGGTTTGTTACCTCTTGCTTTCTGAGCAACTACGTGGTATCTGCCTGACTCCACCTTCATTCCTCCTCTTTTTCTGCTTGGATTTCCCACCTTGCTATATTCTGTCCTATCATAGGCCAAAACAAATGATAATAAAACATTTTCATAGCATACAGAGGATAATCCCACATCAAAACAATTTGAGCTTTTGTGTTTCTCAACTTTATAAACGTGTATCTCTTATGTAAGTTTCTTTCCAAATTTAGTAACAAGGAAAGCTATAATTATGAGTCTCTCATCTTCAACTCCATCAGAGACCAAAGAAGGATAAAATGCTATGCAAATAAACAGGAAGTGAAGGGCAATCATCTTCTAAAACCATAGAAATGATAGAAGCAGCTAGCTGCTTAGATAGTTACTCAAGGTTCCTCTGCACTGTTGGGGCATCTTTAGCCTGCATGCCTAGAAAATCTAACAGGCTTTTCTATGAAGCAGAAATTTTGAAGGACTGTCCCACCTTGCCTCGTCAATATTTGTCAGTAGTACTCCTTTGTGTCCTGACTGTTCAGTTTATATTATATTGTACTGTCAGCAGTTAAGGAAAGGACAGTTTCTTGTACAAATGGCTAGCTTTGCTACAATGAAGTGAATATGCATATGGATGTTCTTCAATGCCCATCATCCTTTTATAAAGTATATTGGTGCTGTTAGGCTATGTTTTGCTGTAATGAAAAGCCTTAGGTTATTAAACATTTTAAATGTCATATTCTATAGGTCCCTGAAGTGTTTGAAGACCACCTATCTAAAATACATCTGTCTAACCTTGAAACCATACCTAATATGACTACAAGTTTAATTGTTATAGATGACTAACTACTAACCTGTATTTTTTAAATTATCCTAAACAGTTTTGATAATAACTTTAAAGCACTAGAACTTTATATTACATTTTAAATGAGAATATAAGTACAATACCTTAAACAACAATAGAAACATATATAAGATATAGCAAAAAATTTGTATTAATACGTGAAAATACATACCAATATAAAATATTTGAGATGAGTAATTATCTTTTAATCCTGTGTTCCTATATCTCCACTAAATAATGACAAATATCCATAATCTACCTCATGATGAAAACCTACCCACCCCACCTCTTGAAAACATGGGAGTTGTGTTCTCTACATTGCTTTCTGTTGTTTGGGGGCAATACAATCCCCAGGAGACCCTAAGAAAATTAAGATAATGGTTAAGTGCTAAGAAAACTAGATATAACATTTTTGTCCATTCTCTGTGTAGTGAGAAAGTACAAGACTTATCTGAAGTCCTGGCTAGAATAATATGCGAGGCTGGACCATCTCAGTGAGCAGCTTGAAGTTATTCTTGAAGTTGTTCTGAACATTTAACTCCAAGGAAACTGTAACAGAGGTGTTGGGGACCAGCCTCAACAAAAATACCTTTTACCAGGGTAGGGTCATGGGGATCTAGAAATAATAGTAATAAATACAAACACACGTGTGAAAATAATAAAGAAAAAAAACATGTAATAGTATTGAGAGGTAGTTCCAGTAAATACTGAATTCACTGTGTCTAATTTTCCATACACTTTTATACCCCAATACCCCAGGGGGAATAAGACAAAGACTGCTTTAACACGATACAAAGGGCAACTAGAACAGCTATTCGCTTCAATACTTCAATAATGACTTGGTATTAAGTCATTAGCATTCTGTTGTTTAGGCAGTGAACCCACCCTATACCAAGTAACCTTAAGGCAGCCATTCCCAAGGTCAAACTTCCTACTTCAAAAGAAAGAACAGAAGTATGCTTTAATTTCCTGACCATTGGTCAGGGGGAAGT
Source organism: Microtus ochrogaster (assembly GCF_000317375.1). Lineage (NCBI taxonomy): Eukaryota > Metazoa > Chordata > Mammalia > Rodentia > Cricetidae > Microtus > Microtus ochrogaster. The sequence goes on from NW_004949182.1 coordinate 353,537, forward strand.
TGATCTAGCTTCAAACTCTCTGACCTTCAGATGAGGTGGAAATAAGCTCATATTTTTGGCCCTTCATACAGAGACACTCTCAAAGGTTGGACCACCTGAGCTACCCATTTTCATTGGTGTCTAGCCCTCTTTCTCTGAAAACACACTAACTTTAAAAGGTAATGTGCATTTCTGCATTAACACATGTATGGATTGCAGTTTGTACACAAGCCAGCCAAAGATGATATTTTGCTTTATGTTTGAGCAGATAAAAAATATCTGTCAATTTTATAAATTGGTTTAGACTCTACAACCAAACATCTATCCATGCCAAATGAAAAGATGGCATGTAATAATAAGTCATGAGGACTCAGTAACCAACAAGATTTACCATGTCTCATACAGGCTCAACAGCCAGGTGGGGAAGTGACTCACGTTTCCCATACTTTTGGGAGTCAGTCACATGATAACTGTGGAGGTGGGAAACAGCCATACTGTATGCTTAGGAACAAAAAGAAATAGATCAGTGACTTTGCTACAGGCTTTCCCACAAAAGATTTCCAAATACACTTTTTATTATTATTTTTTTCAGAGTTGGAAATATTTATGACTATTAAGGCAAAATCGGGAAGTGTGTTCTATAGACAAGGTACTTTCCCACCTATGCAAACTGCCATTAGTGTTATATTCTATAGTAAATTGCAAATTCTGAAATTTTTCCATGTACCAATGTCCTTCCTAATAGATTTTGTCATTTTTTTCTTTATATGTGAAAATTTGATTTTATTCTTTGGCAGTGCACAGTCTTGCTCCCAAATTGCACTAAGTGCAGAGTTCGTTGAGCTAAGCCAGCCAGGAAGCAGGATAAGCTCTCTGCCATTCTCCCTTAGCTCAGGGCTTTCTGTCACCAAATGTTCTGCAGCCTCCACTTGGCAAAGGGAAATTGCTACTGCCCTTGTATGAACCCAGAATAAGGAGATGGGTCATCTAACTGCCTCTCTCCACACAATCTTAGTGCAGATATCCATCTTTTGTCAAAGAAAAAGCTAGGAAAGTATCTGTGGGTGTCAGCCTAATCACCACAAGGCACTACTTGTTTGCAGCAACTGACATGGAGATAAATACCCTTTAGGCAGAAATTTTATATTCACCGAAATATACCTTCCTCTGTGATATTTGACCCTTGCTATGAAACTTTCAGTAGAAAGGAGGGCTGGGATGTTAGGTATTGCAATGACGTATTAGTTTGTGTTTGCTAAGAATCATATGACTCTCATGTCTCCATGACTCTCAGGATCTTTATGAAAGGTCTCATTTGACAGAGAAAAGAAAAGGTAATCCACAAATTAGACTTCCAAAGGCTGCAGCCATATTACAAGAATTTTGAAACATTTGCATACAACACAACAGCTCTTTTTTTTACTAGAGCATATTTTATCTTTTCATGTAAACATGTCTTTATTGTACTAACCCTAAACTTTCTTCTCTCTGGGATCCCCAACACCTCCAGTTCCCATTTCACAGCACCCCTCACCATTCTCCAGGTCTTACATTCTTTTTACCACATGTTCCTTGATCATTGGTAGGGCATGAAAGGACGGAAACATAGATGCCTATTTAGGGCTCAGAAATCAACAGTTGCTCATTCTCAACATTTTGGCCGGGTATGAGTCTCTGTACTAACCAATGACCATTGCAAAGAGAAGTTTCTCTAGCCAAGGTTGAGAGTAGTACTGACCTATCAAGATGCCTAGATGGATATAGCATGGCATATATTTAGAGCCTACATGGGTCATTAGCAGAGCTTGATGCCTTTGACAGTCATTCCCGGTCTGCCAGTTGAGATGCAGGGGTCATGTAACTGTTCAAGCAGTTACATGACATAGTCAAATATTGCCAATGAATCATGAATGTTTCTGTGCAGGGATGGCGTGAAATCCCACAAAATCTTGCAGTTTGAGCGGTCTCTTCATAGTTGAACAAGTCTCTTATTGATTACTTGTGTTAACCTGCATTCCAAGTCTTGTCTTGTGGTCCAGTCTTTATCTGCTTATCCATCTCTTCCCTCTGTTCTTCAGAAGTCCCAGTGTTAGGCCTTTATTATATTACACCATGTTTTCTGTCCCATCTTCTATGTATGTTTCCTACATAAAACTCCCACAGCAACCTCACAGATTGAGGAAAATGACCGTGACCACCTGTTCTTACCCAGTATTTCATAGCTCATGTACTCCCTGGCTTTCCTGTGTCTCCTCAAAATAACTCACGTGTCTTCTTTACCTCTCTTTAAAACCTAATGTCTACTGTTAGCTAGAAGTCAAATAAATAACCTGACACATAAATATCAATAATGTTGTTTGGTTTCAGGTAGTTGTACTGTATTCCTTTAAGAACAGAATTACATAAAATGCTGCCATTCTGAATGCGATGTTTTAACAAAGAAAGGGACAAATGATCAAGATTTCTGGCCCTTTGGAAAACGTGTAGAGGAGAGATCTGGGAACGGGAAATTTTCCAGTGTCTTTTAAGTAACACAATTGCACTGGAAAGATGGTTGGTTCAATAAATTCCTTGTCAAGCTAAGTTGAGGGGCTGACTATCAAGCCAAGTACCATGCAAAAAAATAATAATAATACACATATGCCTCTTGTCATACTTGAGCTGGTAGGCAGGGACAGAAGTGGGGTTTTCTAGCCAATCAGGGTAAACGGCTGGAGCAACCTTGAGGAAAATGAGAGACCCTGTCTCCAAATGCAAAGTTGACTTCTGAGAAAGGACACCTAGGGTACTCTTCTGGCCTCCACATGCACATTCGTGTGCATACACACGAACCGACACACACATAACTGCAAATAAACACAAACAAAAGAGAAAAACCTGTCAATAACACAGTAATTTACACAGTAAGCTTCTTTAATCTAGAGGCACTATGGTCTCAAAGTTGCATATGATTTTTCTAGACAATAGCCTATGTTATATGCATAGAGTATGATAAAAAAAATGATGCTATTTACCTGCTTTTCTTTAAAACCAGTGTGTGAACATATGTGTCAAGGGCTTGATTGATGGTATTTAATTTACCATCTGAATGGCCCAGAAGTGCATGTATACTTCAACATATCACATCCCCAATTCACTTCCTCCTTGGAAGTGAATTCAGCAGATTAAAATAGTAGCAGACAGACTAAGAATAACTATGTAATGGAGAAAAAATTGAGTGTGGATATGAAAATGGCAACAATGGTCTCTATAAATAAGCGAGCGAATTAGAGTCAAAGAGAAGCTCTCAGTAGGAACTGGTAGAAGAGTCAATAGAAGCCAGTGGCAAAAGTGAAGGCAAAGGCAGTACAGTGTGCGCACAATGGCTTGGTGAAATACCAGCTAACTAGAGACACTCATTGATCACCAGGGATTAGGCCCATTTGCAGTAAACTTCAATACTCAGAATGCCTTCACAATGGCTCACAATGAAAATTGATATACATAATAATGACTGCACACTCTGAAAGATCCTGAATGCTTTTGAATCACGAAGAATTTGATTGTGCTCAGTATAAATTTAGGGACAAAAGCATTTATTTTTGAATAAAGAGATTTAAAAAATATTTCTTCTGCAAAGAACTATTTCATTCAGCATCATCACATTTGAGAGCTAGACAAATGTTCCATTGCAGCCCAGTGACGGAGTGTTAATTCAGGAGGAACACTGACCCTGGTCTGGGGAGATGACCCAGTTAGTGAAGTGTATGTCCCACAAGCACGGGGAGCACGGTTGCTTCCCCACCAGCCATGCAACAGTGCCTGACATGTGGCTTATGGCTGTAATCTCAGTTCTAGGAAGCAGAGCAATGACATCAATCTCTAACCTCCACATGTACATTCATGTAACACATATGCACATGCACATCTACACCAACACATTCACTACACACACACACACACACACACACACACACACACACATACACACAAATGACGGAGTGTTATCAGAATGGATTTCATAACAACATCAACAAAAAAATCTGCAGATACACCAGAATGTATAGCTTTGAAAAAGACCCAGTATCTGAAATATTTAACAGTTTCAAGTCTTGAGACATTGAGAAACCCAAGAGTCTGAAGTTAATGTGATGCTCTGAGTTTTGTTGGTTGCATGCATGTTAGACACGATACAATGTGGAGGAAAAAAAAACAGGAACAATGTAAAGCAGCAATCCACCACTAATCTGACTTAGCCCATTTTTCTCTAAGATGCTGCAGAACCTGAGGGCTTTCTGTGCTGTGAAAGTGGAATCTTGGCCTTGTCTTATCTGTGGGAGCACTAACATCATCCACAAAAGAATCTTTTCTACATAGAATTGTCTTATCCGTGGGAGCACTAACATCACTCACAAAAGATTCTCTTCCACAAAGACTTGGGGTTTTCAAAAGAGTTGAAACATTTCTGAGTTGTTTAATAGGGTACAGTTCAAGATAATCTTGCTTATCCAATGAAAACACACAGTTTGGTGACTTTTCATATATTCCTGGATTTATGGTAATCACTATCAATTCTGGGACAATTTGTTACTCTATAACTAAGCTCGGGCCCTGTCATTGACTGCCTCAAAGTCTCCAGCTTCCTCTAACCTCTAAACTGTCAATATGGTTTCTTCCTGTCCCTATAGGTTTGACCACTTTGAAAATGTTCATTTAATTGAAATCATAAAATATGTTATTCCTTATGATGGCTTTCTTTCCCTTGCTTACTTCCTCTTTCCCTCCTTCCTTCCTTCCCTTTCTCCCTTTCCCTTTCTGGGACAAATTCTCACTACGTATCCTCAAACTTGTGATCCTCTTGTCTTTGGCTACCAAGTGCTGGAATTACAGGCTTGTAATTACAGCTGCATTTCTAACATGTTCATTTCTGTTGGGAGCACAAAGTTCTTTGCACTCCTGACTAGGGAGACAAGGAGCATTAATCACACAGGTGTTCTTTTCAAATGAAAATATGGATATCCTGTTTTCTGCCTAGAAGGTTGGGGAAAGGAGTGGCAATAGCGTAAATAATCCCTATGCTCTCTGTAAGGCCAGTCCATTGCAGGCCCCCGCAAGCAGTACCAGAAGTGGCTAGGAGTCTAGGTAACCTTTGTAGTATCTCTATTGCAAGGGGCTCTCCCAAGATTCCACAACCAGAGCCAGAGATACTTAATAGTATAGGGGAACTTTCTGTTATATGTGTGGCTAGGAGTTCATGGTGACCAATGGCCCAAATGACCTCTACACTCTCTGTATGACTGAGACTATACCAGATCCTCCTCTAGACCCCTAACATAATACATGTAGGCTATCTCTAGAATGCATCTTCTTGGAAGAAATGGCATGTGTGCCTTGAATTGAGTTTCTGTGTAGTTATGCCTCCTTTTGCAGAGAGGATTATGGTACACCAGGAAACTTTCTTCTAAATTGTACTGTACTTAAATATGCCTATAATAAACTGCCCAGGGCCAGAATCTAGAAACTTGAGACAACACTGGCTACTGAGTTGTGTTGAACCAGATTTAATACTTGCCCCAAGCTGATAATTACTCTGTCCTTTCTGGTATTTGCAGAGACTCTCACAGTTTTCTAGATTCATTAGTATTGCAGCATTTTGACTACCTCATCTTTTTTTTGTTTTATGGTTTTTTGTTTTTTGGGGTTTTTTTGATTTTTCGAGACAGGGTTTCTCCGTAGCTTTTTGGTTCCTGTCCTGGAACTAGGTCTTGTAGTCCAGGCTGGCCTCAAACTCACAGAGATCCACCTGCCTCTGCCTCCCAAGTGCTGGGATTAAAGGTGTGTGCCACCACTGCCCGGCTCACTACCTCATCTTTTTAATGCCAAGTAATATACTGAGGGATGGATAGGCCACTATTCTTAATTAAAATCCATACATTTTAACTTCCCTACTCATCAACATTTATTTTCTCTAACTTTTAGGTAATGTTGCAATAAACATCTGTGTACCCATCTTGTGAACATTTTTACCTCCTTTGGGTATGTACCTAGGAGTGAGTTGCTGGGTCATACAATAAGCCTGTGTCTGAGCTTTCAGATAACTGCTAGATTGCTAGACTGTTTCTCACTGTGGCTGCGCCATCTCGGACCCCTACCATCTGAGCCACTTTTAAGGTCCAATATTTTTTCTTTTTATGTATCTTTTGTAAAAATTAGTGGTTATACTCCAACCTGTTATTCTGTGTCTATTAGAGTGCTTGGGAATTCAGAGGAAATGACACAAATTCAGAAACAAAATATTATTGCACATGAAGTTATTAATGCACCTTTTGTGCTGAAGAGCTTGTCATCTTCCTTTGTGTACCAATGCAGTCACACTTGTCGTTGTCACCTTCAGTTCAAGTCCATGTTTCCCTCTCAAGTTTGTTCACATCTGGGCTGAGAAAACAATATCCAGGGTCTGTAGGTTTCTATTGCTGTGAAGAGACACCATGACCACTGCAACTTATAAAGGAAAACACTATTTGGTTTACAGTTTCAGAGGTTTAGTCCTTTATCATCATGGCAAGAAGCAAGGTGGTGTGCAGGCAGACATGGTGCTGGAGGAGGAGCTGAGAGTTCTGCATCTAGCTCTGTAGGCTGCAGGAAAACACTGCCACACTGGGCCAGGCTTGACTTTCTGAGACCTCAAAGCCCACTCCCAGTGACACACTCCCTCCAACAAAGTCACCACTACTCCAACAGAGACATACATCCTAACATCCTACCCCTTATAGACTAAGCATTAAAATACATGAATCTATGGGGATCGCTTGTATTCAGGCCAGTATACCCAGTTATGTGAATCAGTTGCCTGGTGCTGGTGACCCCAGGCTTACATCAGGCTGCTTATCTGCTGCATTGTTAGTGACCTTGTCTCTTTACTCATCTGCTTTTCTGCTTTCCTGCTGCTTTCGCCGATGTAACCTAGAGTCTCAGTTATAGTTTGACCAAAATGGACTAGGTGACAACATCCAACAAAATGGAATGAAACATTTATGTGAAATTACATTGCACTACACTATCCATCATTCAAGGAAACAGTGAACAATGTTTATGATTCATATATAAAATGTAGCTTTTAAAGATGAGGAAAGGTAGTTGGCATTACAGTGTCATAAAATTAAGACCTACCTTTTTTCGACATGGATTACAATTTAAACTGATGATTGGCTATCATTCCCTTCCTGCTATTTATCTTCCAAGCCTGTCTGGCTCTATAATATTTTTTTGTCCTTTCAGTTTTAGGAACTTCTCCTATGATTCAGTCAGCACAATCCATACAGTACACTAGAGGCAATTTCACAAGTATTTATTGGGTGTCAACCACCTGCAAGGCATAATATTAAACATTCCTTTGAAAGGACTTTTTAAAGCTATTATTCTTTTAAATGTGCTCATTGGAGGCAGATACCCCTCCATGGATGGTAGATTTTATTTGGGGAAACGGTCAAAAATTATTCAAAGTCAATACTGATGGATGCAGCGGGTAAGAGCCATCAAGCAGGATGACATCCTTAACAGTCAAAATTATGTGTGACTGTAAATTTATGGAGCTGATTTTCGTGTGTGCTTCATTAACCAGATTTGAAGAAAATTCTGCAAGAGGAGTTCCAGTAACACTTTGAATAATGGCAGCAATGGTGGGGTGTAGACTGCCAAAGGAGCTGTTCTGATGGATGGCACACTTCTTCGGGTGTATTAGTCCTGGCATGTTTTGCAAACATATTCATTGCTTATGATCACACATTATATAGTGCCTACAAAACACTGGACACTGAAAATTCAACAGTATCCATAGCCAGAATGATGTCATGTTCTACTGTTGCATCCTCACCACCGACAGAGAGAGAAAACAACTGACGGTACAAGGAACTTGTTCTTTCCCAGGCTCAGAGGAGCTGGGACCTGAGCTGCAGGTTCCAGCAAGCAAACCGGCTAGAAACAAAACATCTCATTTACCAGGGGACTTTCCCATCTGACACTGTTGGTAGAAAGGGTAACAGAACAAGATCATGGCTCACACGATTTACCTAGAAATTGGAAGTAGCTCAATGGAGTTTTAAACACAAAAGTCAGGACTGAGTGCCACTAATTGAACATGTAGTCCATTCTAAATCTTACTATGGTTGGACTATAATCCACTGAGGAAAGCTCCTCTTGTGTAACATAAGCTAAGAGTGTGCACAGGGCTGTTCATTCTCAAGGACTGTGCTCACAAACTGCCACAAACTAGGTGGTTTAAAATAACAGGGCTTTACTCCAGATTCTGAATTCAAGTGACAGTAAGGTCAGGTACTTCTAGGAACTAGGAGATCACAACCCTGTGACTGACTCTCTTCTAGCTTCTATGGGTATTGGCAATCCTGTTTCAGTTATTTAATTATATTGTTTTGGGCCGGGCGGTGGTGGC
>NW_004949182.1:362043-370066 GCF_000317375.1 Microtus ochrogaster
TCTCTGTGAGTTCGAGACCAGCCTGGTCTACAAGAGCTAGTTCCAGGACAGGCTCCAAAACCACAGAGAAACCCTGTCTCGAAAAACCAAAAAAAATCCTTCCTGCAGATCATTGTCACCAGTCAGGGACCAAGTATTGTGCCTTTAAATTGAAGTCATCCTTTTTGCTACCATGCTGAGTTGTATCATTAATGATTCTCTTTGATGGTGTTTGTGGACATTTTCTTTGATCTGCTTTTAGAATTTACCAAATTGGGTGTCTGGGGGTTTCATTCTTGTTTTTGTTTTGCCTTTTATTGTTTGTTTGTTTTTCTTGTTTTGCACGGGAAAAACAATGCAATTCTTGCTAGGCAAATGTTTAAATGGCACATAGTCAGCCTTCCAGTAGCTTTTCCGGCCAGTGGAGATCCAAGTAGCTTCTAGAAGGCTTTGCAAAATGGGAAAGGGGCAGGAGAAACTGAATAAAGAGAGGGGTTTCTATGCCAAAAAAAAAATTATATTGTTTTGGCTTATTTATTCCCATGGTCTTCCTCCCTCTATATGTACTTATATAAATTTTTCATTCCTCTCATAAATGTGCAGATCATTAGATTAGGGCCCACCAAAATCCAGTATCACCTATTGTTAATTAGACTGGATCTTCAAAGATCAAAATTTCAAATAAGGTCAACATCTGAGGTAGCTAAAGTAGTGTTTCTTATTGCTCCTGCAACCAAACATGCAAGGAGAAACAATTTGGGGGAGAAGGGTCTGTTTGCTTGCTTGCTTGCTTGCTTGCTTTGACTCACAATTTAGTAGCAGATACTACCCATCATGGCAGAACATGCACAGAACAGCACTAGTGTGAAACACTAGTTCAAGTTGTGTTAGCAGTTGTGGCATAGAGGAAGTGGCGTGTGGCTGCAAGGTCTATCTCCAGAGACCCACTTGCTCCACCTCCTAAAGTATTCACTTCCTTCCAAACAAAACAGTACCACCAGCTGGAGACCTACAGAGGGCAATTCACATTCACTCAACAACAGGTAAACTGTGCTAGGTATTTTTAGAATTGAAATCAGAAACAACCCTCAAAGGCTTGTTGACTAAGAGACACATGGCTGCAGACGAGGCTATTGAGACAGGATTGATACTCAAGGACTCTGGACTTCTACTACTCCGATTAATCTATTGCTAAATTGATAGTTAGATATCCCAACTATACACTTAAACATAGACCTTGCTGATAACATTAACCATTACAGTGGTTGAATTTTGCAAGATAACTATAGGCAGTAGCAATTCTACAAAATCACATATGTGTAAAATACAAACAGGTTGCTTGAACAATCTAAATACAACAAAGGTATAGAATATCATGAGCCTCTATTAGCTACTGATGTCTTATTCCAGATACCAAAACCCTGAAGGTGACAGCTGCCCTGACTACTAAGAACTGAGATGAGTGTTGACTGGCTTTGAATTTAATATACTTTACATCACCCAGAATTTTTTCTCTTTTGTTGTCTTCTTTTACTCAACACATTGTGTGTGTGTGTGTGTGTGTGTGTGTGTGTGTGTGTGTGTGTGTGGTATTGAACCATGCCTCTATATGTCATCATGAAATAATACATTTATCCATCTGTGGATGTTTCTCATTATGAGAAAACATGCATGGCAATCAGCTTATGAGAAGGAAACAAAAAGTTTTCTTTTGTCAAGGAATTTCAGGTCTTTTAGGTTTAGATTTTCAGGTCTCTTCCTGGTTGCTTTGAGTCAACAGTGGTAGAGCAGTATCTCACATAAGGGCATGGCAGACCAAGCCAATTCTGGATGAGGATGCCTTGTGCTTACTAGAGAAAATAGTTCTGGTGTTTCCCACTCAATAAAAAATGGTCACATTAACCAGGATATAGGTATTTCCAGGTAGATCTATGTGACTAGAGCTAAAGGTCAAGGGAGAGATCTCCCCCAATGCCACAGATCACCTGAACCCCATAGGATTTGTGCCAATGAAAGATGAAAGCTGATTTTAAATAACCCAGCAGAAACAGAGGAGTTGCACACTTGCATTGTTAGAATATGAATCACTCCATAAGTTCTCATTTGATAAAAAGTGTGGTTTTTAAATGTTGATACTACAGGAGTTGGGGAGGGAGTCTTCAGGGGTCTTCTGTAGGTGGAGGTAGATCACTGGGACCATGCTTTGGAATTTTTTTCCTGGTCCGCTTCCTCTTGTCTATCATGAAGTTTGCTCACAATGCACTCTGTCATGTTTTGACTCACATATGAAAGCATAGAAGCAACAGAGGCAGGTCACCTTAGCTGTGAGCTCCAATACTATAGCCCAATAATCCCTTGGTCTGTTAGACTGTTTCCTCGGGTTCTAGCACAGGCAGCACCAAGTCTGCCTTAGGCAGGTCTTGAAATAATTTAGTGGTTCATACCCACTACTCCATGAAGGTAGAAAATATGACCATCAATCTCTAGCCAAGTATACTTTTAAGTAGGGGAACTTACATAACGTAGATACTATGTAATTATTTATTGAATACCGGTTGACAGTGATCAAATAGTAAGATCAAAATTGCTGGAAGCTCAATCATGGGAAAACCTATTATGGCAAGTTATCTTTTCATCTCTGAGTGTTGGGGATAAAGTGGTGGATAAGGGGTCACTCTTGCTCACAGAACTGACATCCGCTCCAGAGTAGAGACCAGCACCCCAGCTGCTTCACTTATTTCCCAGACTCGAAAGCTGTTAAAGGTCTTTAGATGTTTTGTTTCATCTTCTGTGATAGCTGTGGCGAGGTGATGACATTTCATCTGGAATGTCTAGAGGCTTGTTAGCAGAGAGCCTGTCACCACCAGGGATCACAGCATCCTTGTGCTCAGCCCTTAGGCCAACTGTACATCTGGACTTGACAGCAAGCATCACATGCTCTAACATGACAAGCAGCTGGCTCTCCCACCAGCAGGCAGTTACTGTTCTGAAATGCATGGCAGTTCATAGGACAGGGAGGTGGAATTTTCTTCTGTCATATGGTTACTGTGATGAAACACATAACTGAAGAAATTAGTGTGTGGAGGGAGTGGTTTGACTTACAGTTCCTTATCAGTGTTCATCACCATCTTAGTTTGGGTTTCTGTTGCTATGAAGAGGTAACTACAACCATGGAAACTCTTATAAAGGAAAAGATTTAATTGGGTGGCATACAGTTCCAGAGATTTAGTCCATTATCATCTTGATGAAACATGGCACCATGCAGGCAAATATTATGTTGAAGAAGGAGCTGAGAATTCTGCATCTTGATAAGTAGGCAACAGTTAGGAAATTGAGATACCGGGTATGGCTTTGAGCACATATGAGACCTCAAAGACTCCCTCCACAATGACACATTTCCTCCAACAAGGTCATACCTCCTAACAGTACCACTTTTTGGTGGCCATTTTCTTTTAAACCACCACAATCATTAAAGGATTTGAGGAGAGGAACTTAAATTGGACTGGAACCTGGAGGCAGGACCTGATGCAGAGGCCAAGGAGGAGTGTGTATGCTCTCATAGCTTCCATATTTTATTATAGAAACTAGGACTTCCAGCCAAGCCCAAGGTAGTAGTCTGGGTCCTCCTACATCAATTGCTAATTAAGAAAATGCCACAAGTCTTGCTATAGTCCAAACTTATAGTGGCATTTTTCTCAATTGAGGCACCCTCCTTTCTGATGATGCTAGCTTGTGTCAAGTTGACATAAAACCAGCCAGCATACTCCCCATGTTATTGAAGGCAGCTCAGTTGCACCTCTGCCCCTGTGTAGCATAGCATGAATGCTCAAAGCAGGTGAAGTGGAATTCCAGTCTGCCCAGCCTGTTTCTACAAAATTGTCTGCATTGGCTGAAATTGGTTAATGAGGTATAATGCAAAGATCAAGACAGAAGAGCAAACAAAACATTTTATGTACAGTGAAGTTTTCCATTCAGCACTTCATGTACATTCTCTGTAAGCCCAATTACCAGAATATCAAGGCTTTCACTTTTAACAACCTCCCTTTGTTGTAGGACAATCTTTTGACCCTGAGTTGCAAGTCAGGAAGAGAGCAATAGAATGACTGGAAGCTGTAGACTATTGTTTGTCTGAGATTTGAAAACTGCTGGGGAACTAGAGATTCCATGTCTTGCAGAAGTAGTTGCCTGACTGCTGCTCAATTTAAGCAGGGCTCTTGACAGTTTTAGGGACATCTCCTTTGTCTCCTAAAGAAAGTGAAATGTCAGCCAGTCAAGAAACATTTTTGTTTTTTTTGTTTTTTGTTTGTCAGTAGCTTGTGGCATTTTTAAGCTACCAGGGGGAGAAATATGCAGTGTGTTGATGTCTATGAGGATCTTTTGAAAGATTGCTGTTCAGAAAGTATTTCAGTCTTCATGCTTTTTACTTCTAGTGACAGCTGAGTGTGCAGAAACTGTTGGTAGGTTGTTTTTCAAGTCAAATATTTTGTGTTTTAGAGTTTATTTCTACAACACTCTTCAAACTTGGTAGGAAAGTCAAAATGACATACAAATAGCTCATAAAATAATGGCTCCATAGCATGGACGTGGCTAAAGTATTTGTAGGTCTTGGTCTATTGAAGTATGTATCAATATCTTCAAATATCAGAGCAACTTTGGAATGTCAACCAATGCACGGGAGTAAAACAATTGAAATACTAGATAAAGCTGGGAAATCCCAGGGTACAAGAGAGTATTGGATTTGTGCAAGCTGCCCTTCTGTTTAATTATTGAACAGTAGATAGAAGCAGCAAATAACAGTGACCTCCATCAGTAAAAATTCAGGCCTGATGTTATGGGGAAGGTCTAGCTAAAGATAGGATGTTTGGGCATGGTGAATAAAATGATTTTCAGCATTGCTGAATTTTAACTTTTGCATTCCTTTAAAGTCAACTCCATTTTAAGATAACTTTAACAAAATAATAGATCTTACACTAGTTACAGGTTATTTGAAACTATTCCAAATGGAGATATATTGACAAGAAGGCATCTCCTTTCGAATATATATAAGTACCAGGCAGAATCAAGTACAGCTATGGTTGACTACATGTGTGTGTTAAAGAATTGTGTGTCAGGCTCCATATAAGAACTAAATAAATACCAGCATCAATTCATGGGTATTCCTGCTTCAGTTGATAACCTGATTCAAAACCATATGAATGCATCAGACAAAACACAATTGCAGAATATTCTACCAAATAAAACAACATCGAAACCAAACAAGACACAAAGAGGTTAACTTGATAAAAGAAAATGAGAGTGATGTGACAGCAAAATGAAATATCGCATTCTGGATTGGTACCTGCACTGGGAAAAACAGTGGTAAGGCTGCCACTGGGACACAGAACAGAATTTGAATACGTACCCCCAGATTACATTGTGATTGTCTGTGATATATAGCTGTATGACTTTGATAGCTATAATGTGATCATTCCACAATTCTTTAACTATGTTAAAATGTTACAGGAAAGGAGAGAAATTGCTGCCAAGCAGGTTACCAAAGCAGCAGGCCACAGCAATCGGTGCAAAGAGTGCAGGGTGCTAGTGAACAGTTTAGAGACTGAGATGACTGCCAGGCAAGGCACTCTTGCTGCACTTAGGTAAGTTTTTTAACAAATATTTTATAAAGGTATCAATAAAAAACAGAAATGTATTCATGGAATTATGAGTGAAATATTTTTAATGTTAAGTCCTAAAATAATATTTATAAAATAATATATACATATTATAGAATAATAACAAAGACTTAAAAAGCATTTGCTAAAACTTAACATCTATTCTTAATATAGTCTTAAAATTGAGAGTAGAAGAAAATTAATTTTTAAGAGTAGTTACCAGAAATTCTGAAAAACATCAATTTTAATAAGAATTATTAAAATTTTATTATTGTTCAAATTTCAGGCACAATGATAATCACTAATATACTGTTAGTTGCAGTGCTTGTTAAAGAAATAATAAAAGAAAATAAATGTAAAAAGAGAAAAATATCTTTGTAAAAGGAAGAAACAAAATTTTAGTATCTGATATTGGTGGTGGTATGTTAGCATTAGATATGAACCTAGGGTCTTCTCATGTCTGCTACCAAGCACTTGACCACCGAGCTCCATTCATGTCCCAAGTGTTCCCAGTTTCTACTTAAATACACAACTGAGCAAAACATAATGGCAAGGGGAAGCATCAACATAATCAAGCTTTTCAGTTTCAGGGTAATTACAAGTGAGAAGATACTATCAGAAGAAAAAGCGTCCAATTCAGAGAGAAATAATGTGATGATATATATAGAAAACAAGTTTAATTAATTCTAACTTTCTTGGTATTATTCCAAAGGTTTACTTCAGAATAAACCTTGACAGACAAGAGAGTATGGATTCTTGGGACTAAGAAGTAGTTTTCTGTCTGCTGCATCGGTTTATTCCAGTAATACAAGAGAACTAATTTCTCCCAGTGTTTGGAGCAGCTGCAATGGTATTGCCTTGAGTTTCTCCATTTTGATGGCTAATGTGTTTGGAACCTTACTGTTAATTTTACATATACATCTATAATTCATACAAAACTTGCTTTGGTACATAGCATGAGTTAGAATTCAATATGTTCTACCAGTCATATACAATATTGGTCCAGAATTGTTTGTTTACTTATTTTAAAGACCATCTTCCCTCCCCCAGTACATTACAGTGTCATCTTTTTTATATTTCAGCTTTCTGCATGTCTATGTTTTATTTGTGGATTTTATTTTTTTCCTACTGGTCTACTTATTTGCCTTTGAAACAATTTATACTTGGTGTTTTTTTGTCTTTTTTTTTTTTTGGTTCCACTGTGTAACTTTCTAAGTAGTGCTGATATTTTCTAATTTTATTGTTTTATAAGACTGTCTGTCTTTACATTTGGGGCCCTTCTAATTTTTATACAAATTAGCTTTTTAATTCCCCAAGAAAAATGCCCATTCCAGAATTGCAGTTGGAATTACATTTTATATCAAATTAGGAGAGAGATATCTTCAATGCGAAGTCTTTTATTATCATTATCAAAATTATCTTTAACTTCTCTAGGTAATAGTTTATAGCTTTGGCATAGAAACATATAAAAACAGATGGTGTCAATTTATTTCCCAATATTAAAATGTTGGACATTGTAGTACACAGAATGTTCTTCTGTTTGAGTTTTAGCTATTTCCTACTCTGAGCAGATACATTATTGGTCTTATGATGACATTTCTAAGTTCACTTTCTAATTCTGGCAGTCATTCAATACATATTGAGAATTTTATGCATCAATAATTACATTTACTTTGTGTGATATATTTTTATTTCATTTATTTATTAGTTTTTTATTGTACTGATGGAGCCCCACACAGTGAGAAAGTGGTCAGAGTGAAAGTCACTAAAGCTCTTGAACTCAGAAGGTAACTTTTCAGTCTTTTATTATTGTCTGGTTACAGTTGTAGAATTCTTCTAAGTATTCTTTATTGATGATTTCGTCCTTAAATTTAATCGTAAACATATATGAAGTTTGTTTGCTACAGTTGATAGTGAGGTAAGAGAAAATGAATGGTGAGTGGAAGAGAATAAACACCTCATCTGGACCCCAGTTTGCTGTTCTCCTAACTGACAGCCAAGAAACTTCAACACAACTATTAGAGCCACAATAGCCTACAGGTATAACATACATTTTCCTAAAGATATCTCAAGTGCAGAAGGTAGAAAGAACCAAAAACTCTCTCTTACTTAGGACCAGAAATCTGTGATCTTGTTTTACTGTTAGCCCATCTATACAACTAAATTATACATCTCAAAAATCCACTATAGAATATCATTTATAAAATTACATTCTTTTTTATATAAAAATCCAGCACACATACTTTACATAATTTTAAACTTAACATTTAAGCTTAAATAAACAAAAACATTATTTGTATTATAAATTATATCCTTTGAGTGTAATATGTACAATTATACATTGGGTGGCTCAACTTTTTCCATGCCTTGAATGTCTTAGGTTATGTGTTCTC
>NW_004949182.1:370189-377784 GCF_000317375.1 Microtus ochrogaster
GTCCTCAATCTATGCTTTATCTAAACTATGTAATCCACTTTATCTTAGTAAACTGTCTACCTCCACACCACTCTGGTTCATCCTGAAATTGTTTACCATAATCAAGGGTCAGGTTTTACCCTAGTGGGGGTTCCTAAGAAGACAATAACTCCTTAGGCTACTGGTGTTTGTGCTGGGATATAGTTTGTCACCACTACTGACAGACAACAGAGGTAGGATCCTTATGTGATTGGCAAACATTCTACCATAAGCTACATTCTCAGCCATGGCATTTTATTAAAGTGCTTTTCTGCATTTAATTAATCATGTGACTTTTATTCTGTGAATGGTGAATTACACAATTGATTTAAAAATACTTAGCTATATTTGTGTTTCTAGGGTTAACACAATGTCTTAGAGTTATTTTTATTGCAGAGAAGAGATACCATGAACATGACAACTCATAAAAAAAAAAACATGTAATGGGGGCGGCTCACTTGTAGTTTAAGAGATTCAGTCCATTACCATCATGGCAGAGATCATGATGGCATACACACAGATGTGGTGCTGGAGCTGAGAGCCCTTTATCTTGACTCAGAGGCCACAGGAAGATACCATTGGGTGGTATCTTGATCACATGAAACCTCAAGGTCTGCCACCAACATGACACACTTCCTTCAACAAGGCCACACCTCCTAATAGTGCCATTCCTTTGAAGATTGTTTTCTTTTAAATCACCACACCCAATTTAGCTATGATTAACAGTTTCAGATAAAGGCTTAAATACTTTTATGCTATATTGTATTTATACCCATTAATATTATCATAGAATTTTTGTTGTTATTTGAGTCATACTAACATCATAAAATGAGAAATGAGTTTTTCTAAGAGATTTATGTAAGTTTGTGGTTATTATTTTATAAATATTGGAGAGATAAAGTACTTTGTCTTCTGAGCCTGGAGGTTTTCATTATGGGAAAGTTATAAGCTATAAGGAATGGATTCAATTTCTTTAATAAATATAAGAGACGCTTTCTTGATTTTAGTGAATTATGGTTTTCAATGAATTTTTCCAATTCACTTTTTTCAAGTTCATGGGTTAAATCTTCATTCTTATCACAGCAGTCTAGCCAATTCATGAGTAATTTTGACCTGGCAGGAATACAATAGCAGTGTCTAGAGTCTTAAATGGATTCAGTAACCTAGCAGAGATTAATGACAGAAGTCCGACAAATCATTTCCCTGTCTACTTAAATATGCAAGGCTGTTGGTTCCGCTGTCACTGGGAAAACAATAATGAATGATGCAGTGTCAGCACTGAAACAACGGGAACCAACTTAACACAGAATCAGATACATAGACTTGTAGGTAGACACAGACACAGTTCATTCACCTGATACTTCATTATTTATCCTGCGTTTAGACATGTGGGGGCAATAGGATTTTATTCTTTCATTAAACCCTAGATCCTCCTGTCACAGAAATTGGGGCTTTAATTCTCTGTACTACGATCTGCATTCGAAGTGTACTGCCTTCAGAGTGATTTGTTGAGTTAGTAAAAGATTTTTATTTGGTATTAATAGAAGAATGGAGCTTAAAGAGGCAATTATCAATTCACCAGAAACTCTGAGTTTTTGACAAGTACTCACAATTTCAGCCCTTGGGTATAGACCACAGTATTCATATGCACTCCTGAGATGGCCAACTGATGAATGTTACATTCAATAACTCATCTTTCTTTCTATGATGACTAAGTGTAATCGATTGATATAGATGGCTTGGTTCATATTTTACACCGTTTTAATTATTTTTCTGTCATCACATCTTTCTTCTAACTTTACCACTCAGTCTTTTCCGTGACACAGTTGCTTTGGAGATTTTTATTTGCAATAATGGTTAATAATCTTTCTCAGAAACTTCGGTTCCTGGAACAGAGACTGGAGACTATAAATGATGCAGGGTTCTACAACCCAGTTCCTCCATGAGTATTTATGAAAACAACTTTATTAAAAAAAAAACTTGAATGGAGATGGGGAAATGACTTAGTTGATAAAGTACTTTCCATGCAAAAGCCAGGACCTGAATTTGGATCCTCAGACCATGTCATGAACTCCATCTCTCTTGAGGAGACAGCCAAAGCAAACTCTTTCTTCCCTAAGTTTGGTTTTCATGTTATCTTATCAGAGCAACAGAAAAGTAACTCATCCACAGACCACAAGGTGAAAATGCTTATAAGCTTTCTCTGTTTCTAAACCTAATGCACATCTGCTCTCCTGCCAGGGATCCTCCTGAGTCGCACCCTTCCTACGAGCATCCCTTTCTGCCTCTCGTCACAGTTGTTAGAGGCCCTATAATTGTGTCTCTCTAACCTCACTCTTTTTTAAAACTTATCAAGGGACTGGAGATTTGTGTCTTGTCTCTTCTCCATGTTGACAGAGTTATTTTAACAATAACAATTATTGATATCAACTAACATAAGGACTAAAACTGATAATTAAATTATTTATTTATATCATCTTCTAGAGGCTTTAGATTATATTCTCACTTATCCAACTTCACTTTAAGAAAAACACTGTCTTCTTTTCATTTTAAACAGAAAAAGCAGAGACACATGCAGAAAACTGAATCTTCAGGTTGCATAGCTTGTACTCATGCCTGGCACCATGGGGACTCATCTGGCTGAATACAGGTACACAGCCATTACACTTGGTCACTAATGTTAAGCATGCTCAGTATTTCAGAGTTTGATGCTAACTGATTGAATGACTATGTCTTTATCTTGCTGTCTTTCTGGCCACATCATTTGATTTGAGTTTTTCTCTTTTTACTTTTCTTCTCAATTCTCAGTTTGAAAATGAAATTATAAAGAAAAAAAAAAGACTTAGGAGGTCATGATTCATCCATGCTTAAAGCCAGGTAATTATATTTTCAGAAAAATCAATCAATCACAGTATTAGTAATAAAGGGCAAAATTTTAATAGTGCATGATCTCACAGCTGTTGTTAGACTTACTGGGATTTGTAAATATATTTTGTGGAGTTATTTGCTACCTAAAGAAAAAAGTATGTTTTTAAAACTATAGCATTTTAAGCTTCCAAAGGACAGTAACCCCTAAACTAAGAAAGTTAGACCCAGTACCACTGTCCCTTACCCAATGCCATACAACCAATTAAACATTTAATGGTGTGACAGAATTTAATAGAAAGTTCTGGCCAAAAGTGTGTTTATTCTGGACTGGATGGTGTTATCCTAAAATTAGAAAGTCATTTGCAAGTCTGAGTGGCTTTAGCTTCAAAATTGACCAAGAGAGGAAAAAAAGTCATCTGCAATAGAAAATAGAGAAGATGTCCAATAGAGAGTCCGTGGCGAAAGTCACCTTGCTGTGTCACTTTGGGAATAGTCTGGGAAAAGCTAAAATTCATTGTTGAAATTTTCAGTTCACCATATAAAAATCTTTGTGTCTGTTCTGCTCTCAATCAAATGCAATGTGAATCGCTTGCCTTGGGTACTACATTCCTTTGGTATGGCCTCAAGTTGCTTTTATATAACTGTTAGAAAATAATTGCTGGTGACTTCATTAACTTGCTTCCTCTGACAGGATGAAGAGCGTTTGCATCTGCATCTGCCTGTTGTCATCATACATGACTGGTTTTAATGGCTATTACCCACTTGGATTTTTTTATCAGTTGCTTTATGTCAAAATGGTCATCGCTTCCTTGTTTTTATTGTGTGTCTTTGTTGTTGCTCTTATTTATTTGCATGTCTTAAAAAAAACACAGCTTAACTAAATTGGACATGGGTCTGTTTTGCAACATCTTTTTCTCTAGATGCCTCACCAATTTTTCATTTACACCATTATTGCTCACAATAAAATTCCATAAACTTTCCTTGCATCTGGTTCCCTTAGGCTACTCACCATTTGTTCATTCCACATGATCATCATCATCATCATAATTATCCTCTTCAACAAATCAGTTTTGGTCACCCACAGGGTGCATGCTAACAGAATGATTTGCCTTTCCACAACACAGAGATCACGTGATGCTATGCCAAAGCCCAGAAGTGGAATTTTGCAAAGATGAATCCAAACAGGAGAGTTCCAGAACCCTAGTTTTTACATCCCTAATGTGAATCACACTCTGGTCTACCTACACTTTCATGAACAGTAGATATATGATGCACAAATGCTTCAGAAAAATTCAGCATATCCACAATTGATAAAGTGTTCTCTGTTTTGCTGTAATTCCCAGCTACTGGTCATATTTTAGCAACATTTTCCCCATTGCCAATCCAGGCTTGGAGAGCTTTGTCTGTTCATGCCAATGCTACAAATAAAGAGTGGAAAGTGCAGCCAAGCAGCTGGGACTCCAGGCAAACATTCTGCAAGACTTCTCATCCAAAAGCCGGTCCCCCTCCTGAATGACTGGCTGCTTGACTAAACTAACTAGACTAACTGCTAGTGTGAGCAACATGAAAACAAATGTTAAATAACTGCTAATAAAAACAAAACACATAGATGGGCTGATTTTTCTTTTTTCAGAGTAATTGTGCCCAATTGAATGTGTGTCTTAGTGATGTTTCCAAGTAAATTTACTATTTTTTTTCCAAAGAATATTGTTGCAGGAACTCCTACAGCCAGTAGCCTTTAAGTTACCTACCCACTTTGGCCTGGCCTCTAATACTATATATGTTGATGAAAAGAGCACGTCTGGTCTCCCTTCTGGCTGCGGGAATTGGTTGCTTTTCCCCGTTCAAGCAGCGGACTGTAATCTTTGAGTCTACCCCTAAATAAATAACCCTCTATTATACTCAATTCTGAGTTAGTGTGGGATTTCTTTTAAGTGTCCATCTTTATCTGGCACTCACATGAATCTGGACTCCACACCTACAAGGTGGACCAGCTTAAAGGCTTTAACCAGTTCACAGCCCCAAATGTCTCCCACCCCAGCCCACCAACTTGCTTTTACCTAAGCGGTTTTTGTAAAACCCCTGCCACAGTGGAGCTAATTACTTGAAGAAACTTAGAAATTTCCCAAGCTCACACTCATACCAATGGGTGAATGGGTTCTGCATACACTGAACATTGAGACATTTGACTATAATATTGAATCTTGGGTAAGAGAAGCAATTTCCAAAGGAATGAGGAGACATCAAAATGGCAAATGTTTTAATTGTGGTAGAATAGGACATCTGAGAATAGATTGTGGACATGGAATTCCTAGGAATAATATCTCCTCTAGGAATGGCAAGAATAGAAAGACTCAGTCTTCAGGTATATGTAGAATGTGTGACAAAGGTCAACATTGGACCAATGAATGCAGATCAATAAAAGACAGACAAGGCAACACAATAACTTTGGGAAACTCCTCTAGGCACCTCTCACAGGCCCCCAAGCCAAAAGTGATACAGTCATTCCCAGTCACTGTGGAGGACATGTCTCACCAGAAAAATAAAAAATTCAGAGTTTTCTGTAAAAAAAAAAAAACAAAAAACAAAAAACATATTGTTCTGGATGTTGGAATAAACGTAAAGAATGAATCAAAAATTCCAGTAGGAAATAGAAACATATATTCCGGCAGACTTCTATAGATGATCAAAGACTAAAGAAACATATATTCTGGCAGACTTCTATAGATGATCAAAGGCTAAAGAAACATAGATTCCAGCAGACTTCTATAGATGATCAAAGGCTAAAGAAACATATATTCCGGCAGACTTCTATAGATGATCAAAGGCTAAGGAAACATATATTCCGGCAGACTTCTATAGATGATCAAAGGCTAAGGAAACATATATTCTGGCAGACTTCTATAGATGATCAAAGGCTAAAGCTGAGAGTATGTATAAATGACATTGTAGCTGTGGGTATGATAGACACGGGTGCAGATGTGAGTATCATTACTCCAGAATCTTGCCATCTAAATTGGCCTCTTCAAGAGGCAGATGTTCAATTACTAGGAATTAGAACCCTGTCTCAACTGAAACAAAGATGGGTTGAATGCATAGGGCCAGAAGAACAGAGAGGAAGGATAAGGCCATATGTGGCTAATATTGCAATGAATTTATGGGGTCATGACCTGCTGCAGCAATAGAATACCCATATTAATATTCCCGCAGTCCCCAAAACTCATAATTTTTGAAAGATGTTTTATGGTACTATATACAAAGGTCACCAGTCATTCAGGCTGTACAAGAACACAAAGCAACTAGCAAACCTTTAGAGGTACCAGCAGCCCTACCTCTAAAATGGTTAACTGAGAAACCAATATGGGTTAAACAGTGACCATTAACAGAAGACAAATGGCAGGCTTTAGAATAGCTGTTATAGGAGCAACTAGGTGCTCATCATGTTGAAGAATCAACCAGCCCTTGGAATTCTCCTGTATTTGTTGTTAAAAAGAAATATGGTAAGTGGAGAATGATGACAGATCTAAGAGCTATCAATAAGGTAATTCAACCTATCAGCCCTCTACAATCTGAAATTCCTCTGGCTTCTCTGTTACCAAAAGATTGTTTCTTCACTATACCTTTACAAGAAAAGGGCAGAGAAAAATTTGGCTTCACAGTGCCTACTTATTATAATTATCAACCTACTAGAAGATACCAGTGGACCATC
Source organism: Microtus ochrogaster (assembly GCF_000317375.1). Taxonomy (NCBI): domain Eukaryota; kingdom Metazoa; phylum Chordata; class Mammalia; order Rodentia; family Cricetidae; genus Microtus; species Microtus ochrogaster. The sequence continues at coordinate 376,785 of NW_004949182.1, forward strand.
TTTCCACAGGAATGCTCAATAGCCCCACCCTATGCCAATACTTTGTAAGTCAGCCATTGGAAATAATATGAAAAAAAAAATTTCCTAAATCTATAATTTACCATTACATGGATAACATTTTGCTATCTGATTCACACATAGATACTTTAGAAAGACTGTTTGAAGAAGTAAAGAAAGTTTTGCCAAAATGGGGATTATAAATTGCTCCAGAATAAATACAGAGAGATTCTGTCAATCACCTCAGTTATAAAATAGGTTTACAGAAAATTTAGAACACAAAAGGCACAAATAGAAGAAACCAATTGCAGACTCTTAATGACTTTCAAAGATTGTTAGGAGATATTTCCAGTCTACGACCAGTTGTTGGAATAACACCTGATTTAATAATTATTTAAACAAAACCTTAGATGGTGACAAAGACTTGAATAGTCCCAGAAAATTAGCAGCTGAAGCAGAAAAGGAATTGATGATTGTTGAGGAGAAATTACAGGAGGCACATGTGGATAAGGTGAATCCAAATCTTAATTGTATTCTAGTCATATTACCTTCCAGAATTTCTCCTACATGAATTTTAATGCAAAGGGACAATATTACCTTAGAATGGATCTTTTCATCACATAAACCAAGTAAAAAATTAAAAACTTATGTGGCAAAAGTCTCTGAATTAATTATAAAAGGTAAATTGAGATTTCGTCAATAAGTAGGTATTGACCCAGCAAAGACTTTAGTGCCTTTTACTACCAATAAAATTAAAAAATTATGGAAAGACAATGAACCTTGGAAAAGAGTTTGTGCTAATATTTTATGAGAAATTAATAGCAATTATTTCAAAAGTGATGGAATTAACCTTATAAAGAGAACTACTTGGATCCTTCCCTGCATTGTACAGTACACTAATAACTGGAGCTCATACATTGTATACTGATGCAAATAAATCAGGAAAAGTGGGTTACAAATCAGAAGATTTAAGTAAGATGAAACAAAGCCCTTTTAATTCTGT
>NW_004949182.1:379244-380326 GCF_000317375.1 Microtus ochrogaster
TTATACTTAATTCTGAGTTAGTGTGGGATTTCTTTTAAGCATACAGTTTCAGAATATAAAACTAGTTAAGGTGTGACGATATTGATTAAATTATTTATAGTTTGATATTTTCTCCACATATTATATAGGATATGCTCTCTCATTTTTCTGTCTAATCAAAGGGTTCTACTTACATCCTTTCACCCACTCCTTTATTTTTGGTTTGCTTGGTTTTTTGTTTTAAGGCAGGGTCTACTCACTGCCCAGTCTGTGCTGGAACTCACAATCCTCATGCTTCAGCCTCTTGGCTCTAGTAGTCACTGTTTGAACTTATTTATCACATCTTTAATAACCTCATCCTTTTATGGTGATTAGAGGCACACCATTGAATATTACACTCAGAAATGCAAGTAGGAAGTTCAGAAACTGAAGGCTACCCTCAGCTGCATAGGGGATTTAGGGACAGTCTAGAATGCAAGACACCTTTGCTCAAATTTTTAACTATTACCTTTTCCCCAGACACTCTTTACTTTCATGACCAGTAAAACCAAAAGGCAGAAGAGAAAGATGAATATGTATGCAGATTTTTCTAGAGTTACTATTAGCACATAGAGTATATATCACTGCAATTTATATATTATCAGAATTTCTCTTTCCCAAAAAACTTTAATCTTCCCTTCTTTGTAGATCTTAAAACTGGTCATAAAGGAATTCTTTTGTTCTCTTGTCACATGGTTAATCATCAGACTCTCATCGCCCTCCTTTCCAACACAGGTCCTGTAAGGAGGATGAAGGCAACGATGACACCAAAATGCTCTCATTGTGGCGGGTGTCAGCTCCACTTTATGACATTTCATTAAGGTAGTCCACAATCCCGAGATAGGATTTGAAATGTCACAAAAATCATACCCAAAAGTCTTTATTTCGGGTGTGCAGCACACTGGTAGAGATGTGATAAAGGGTTGGAGGGCAAGGTGCTGAGTTCTAAGCCTCTTCTGGGACTGCCACACTGCTATCTAATCAGCAATACTGATGCTCTCTTTTTTTTTCCAGAAAATTTTAACAGGTTTATTTATAATTTTTATAAAGTTGAACTGTTGAAA
>NW_004949182.1:381057-382355 GCF_000317375.1 Microtus ochrogaster
GCGGCGGCTGCGAACACAATTCTACTGATGCTCTCTTAACCCCGTCCTCTTGGATTTCTTCTGTAGACACAATTGACCCTAACACTGACTATCAGTTCAACCTTTAACCCCTTGACTCTCCCTGAAGGTCTGAGGAGGAAAATAAAAGATCCATTTCTTTAATCATGTTTGGTCCCCAAACAGCCATCCTTACTGAGGCTAGTAATCAACCCACCAAATGTCACCTCGTTAGAATCACAACTGTTCTGACCACTCAAGAAATTCCAAGGTCTTTAATAATTCCATGTCAGATACTCTTATTACTCACATAACTATGAATGCCATAAGAGATCTAATCCAGAAATCGTAGAGACCAAGTTCTAGCAAAACAAGCTGATTTGTGTTCCTTCAAAGTCTTCAGAGAAAATAATATGGATGATTTTCTGGCTTGTACCATCCGAGAATTCCTGCACTGAAGGAAGGGAGCTCAGGCTGAACCATGAGGAAAGTAAGTGCCTACCTCTCAGCATATGACCAACAGACAGCAGTTGTATCTGAAAGCCAAAACACCCCATTGGAATTCACCTTTCTAGTCCACTCAGATAATCTCTTCCTTCTAAGTTCATTTTTGCTGAGACTGACAATAAAGCAAGACTCAAACTGCAACCTGGAAGTATCACTGGCTCTTCCATATCCTCCTCTCCATCTTCCATATCCTCCTCTCCATCTTCCATATCCTCCTCTCCATCTTCCATATTCTCCTCTCCATCATCTTCCATATCCTCCTCTCCATCTTCCATATCCTCCTCTCCATCTTCCATATCCTCCTCTCCATGCTAGTTTTGCTGTCCTTAAAATTCAAGAGCCCTCTCTCCCCACTGTTTGCTGTCTGCCCCTATCACTGCCTACTCTACTCTTGCTGTTTCATACCTTGGTTTGTTGATTCCCAGGTACCCATCTTTCTCCTCTCTGCAGACAGGTACTATGGAATCCCCTCTCTCATCCTAATGTTATGTTAATCCTTTGGATGGTCACCTGTTGTCTCCAGAATGAAGGCCAGACAATTGAGCATGACAAATATCCTCTCCATCCTGGCCTTTCCTAGAGTTCTCATCTCATTTGTCTAGACTTCCTTTCTACAAATGCTAGGCTATGTGTGTGATTATCTCAATCAAATCACAGAGTTTTATACTGCTGAGTTGTTGCCTTCCCCTATTCCAAGACTTTGGATTCCCATACCTTATCCTTCAATGACCAGTTTGTATTCAATCCTAGAAACCGGGCCATTGCCCCTACCCTGAAAAGAAGACTTAACTGTA
>NW_004949182.1:383751-397600 GCF_000317375.1 Microtus ochrogaster
AGGAAGGAAGGAAGGAAGGAAGGAAGGAAGGAAGGAAGGAAGGAAGGAGAAAAAGAAGGAAAGAAAGAAGAGAGAGAAAAAATGAGCAACGGTGAGAGGCACTAAAAAACGAAAGCCCTTTATGATGCCCCTGTTTTCCCATGCCTTGGCTGTGAGGAAATCTACTTAGACTATTTAGAAAAATAAGCTTACTTGTCTTAGATTAGAATGGTTAGTTGGCTTGCATCCATGATATAATTAATTTATGAGAAAGCAATGCCTTCTCCCCTGACCCTTAGCTTTATTTCTCACAGATTTGGAAGTTCCAGTTCATGATAATTAGGCCCTACTCCCTTGGATCTATGGTGAGACAGCCCAGCACATCATGGGGGAGGTATTTGGTAGAGAAAGTCGCTCACATTATCTCCAGGAAGCAAACAGAAAAAAGAGTTCCCAGGATTTCTTTGGTAAGCATGTTTTCAATGACCTAAAGACCTCCCACAAGAGCCCTCTTTCGGTTGCTAGGAAAGGCTTGTTTCATGTTTAATGATGTGGATTTCTGTGTGTCGTGGGGATTATTTGCATATAAGTGCAAGTGCTGGCAGATGCCAGAGGTATCCAAGCTCCTGGAACTGGTGTTACAGGTGACTATGGATGCTGGCAATCAAACAGGGCCTTCTAAGAGTGTAAGATGTATTCTTAACTGCTGAGCATCTTTCTAGCCCAGATCCCAGTTCTTAAAGTTTCTGCCTCCTCCTGACAGTGACACCCTGAGGACCAAACCTTAAAATGCTGTCCTTTTGAATGTATTCAAGATCCAGTCTAATACAGGATCTAATGAAGTGATTATAAATTCCCATTGACACCTGAACAGAACAAATGTGTCTCACTGTACATTTTTCTACTAGGCATTGTTTAGAGAAAATGTAGCCGCAATCTTTATATTACTCTCCTCTGCATTCACCTTTAGTTTTGCCCCTCATATTTAGTCTATGAGCTATTTCTAAAGGTCATACAGTTTCTGATACATCATTAATAGTGTGAACACATAATGCCATTTCTCTTTTGTTCATTTTCATTCTTCCTTCCAGCTTCCCAGCTCTTCTAAAGTGCATAAATAAATATTGCCGATCTTTCATCTTTTGTCCTATGACATAGCACTTACTGACTATTATCAAAATAGAAGTTCCATGGCAAATGGAGAGGAATGAAGTGGCTGGAAAGACACTTTCCTCACCAGTTCAGAGAGTCCTGAAACTCAAGGTCACTTCTTAAGATAACCTGATTTTTTTTTTTTTAATTTTAAGGTACAATAAAGTGAGGACACTGACCTCAAGTCAGAGCTTGGAGGTTTGCTCTTAAGTCCTTCCGCTTTTCATCCCGGGCTCTGAGCACCTCCCCATGGGCCTGACATTGAGCAGCAGATGAACAATTTCTTTCATACGCTATTGGGACACCTAAACTTCAATAACTGTTTCACATAACGAAATCAGGAATATGTATTTTAAGTTTTCAGACATTTGCAATACATGAAACACATTTTAGTCTACTGAAGATAGTTTAAAATGCATAAGGGACTATGTTTCTAAATCCACACTATGACACCCCCCCCCAAGAAGATAAAGGAGTCCCTACTTTGGAACAATAACAGATACATTCAAAGGATGAGTTGTAGCCTGCACCTGAGGTGGCAGGTATGCTGTAAGAAAATGAAAGAAAGAGGACTGTGGTAACAGTAATAATTAAGGCCATGTGACAGGAAAATCAACTCAGTCTGTTTATGAACTTGAGGATATGTGCTCTCTCTCTCTCTCTCTCTCTCTCTCTCTCTCTCTCTGTGTGTGTGTGTGTGTGTGTGTGTGTGGTGTTGTGTGTGTGTGTGTGTGTGTGTGTGTGTGTGTGTGTGTGTGTGTTGCTAGAGATTACACCCAGGGCCTTATACATGCTAAACAAGAACTCTACCCCCAATCTAGACTCTACTCCTCTCATTCCATAAAATTTAACAAATACCGTCTCTATAAGTCAGGCAGCTTACTAAATTCTTGACAACAAGCAAAACAGTGCTAAGACATGACACTAGATCTAAAGAATAACAACAAAAATCTTAAAGAGAAAATGATAAAGTTGAAGAATAGGCAGAAAAAGGTAGAGCCATATTAGCAGATTTTTCCTGAAGTTTCTGAACTAGAACGGGAATCTCCGTCAGGGCAGGGCTCCATCCTAAGTGGCTTAATGCACTGAGTCATTTGATGCTCTCAGGTCTCTGTAAGGTGGGGGCTACTGTTACTCACTCACCTTCTGAATGAGGAAACAGAACAGCACTTATTCATGGCTCCAAAGCCAGTGACTTTGGAGCCAGTGTAGAAACTTAACAGGGTGCTCATAATGGCAGCTTCACCCTGCTTCTCAGTATGTAAAAATGACAAAGGATTGGGGGTTTTCTGCAAGCCAGAAAGATATAGATTCCCAGAGAGAAAAACAGGTAAAGGGCATAGCAAGATGTCTCTTATAAATTTAATCTAAAATTTTAAAAATATACATGATGAGATACCCATTTTGGTTTATTGAATAATGTTTAGACCACAATTCTCTGTGTAGACCATCCTATTCTAAGGAAATCCTATGAGAAACCTTCCCAAAGGACTTAATTACAGATGCTTATCATGGCTTTGGAGGAAAAAAGTAAAATATTTGATAACCTTAAGTAAACCTTGAAGGAATAACACAAAATAGAAGTTGTCTACCCATGAAGAAATATAGAACTCAAAGAGAAATTAAGTAGACTTACTTAATTAAGCTAAATACACAGAATGTTCAGATACTCATGAAAATCCTGTTTATAAGCTATCATTCTTAAACTAGATAACATACCAATAATAATAATCAGCAGAATTTATTGAGTGCTTATTATTTCCCATGTACTATTTCTAATAACTTTAAAACAATATTAGCTAACAATAATGAATTTGGAACTATTGTCCTAAATTTGCTAATGACAAAACACTGGGTCACTGAAGAGTAAGTGTGCTCCCTTCATCAATGGAATTGTAAATATGGAAAATGGATTTGGATCCAGCAATTTGGCTCCGTAATAAAGGCTCTTGGTTTGTAGAGCCCCACAATAAGCATATGTTTATCACACATACACATTAAAATCCTGAAGCCAGTGATATATTCAGAGTCAGAAACATCTCCTAAGAAGTGAACATCTAGTAGGCTCTTAAAATGTTTTGAACTGAGAGGCAATGTCAGAAGTTGAATTTAGTTGGAAAATGAGGGATTGGAGAAGTCATTAGGCTACGATAAGAAGGAATCCTATTTAGTTTCTACCACATACCACTATGCTAAGTATGCTCATTCTACCACTTAGTCAATAAAGTAGCTGTTAGATGACTCACTCTACAGGTGTGACTGACAGCTGAGACCCAGTGAAGCTGACTCATCTCCCACCGCCACCACCATCCTGCCTGGTGGAGTTGTGGAGGAATTCATCCAAATCCAGGGGCCTCTGCCTGGGGTCACCTCTGAGAACTGTAGGGTGATCCTCCAGTGCTTAGATTTATTTCTACATGGTACTCTAAACACCTCTATAGAAGAGTCCTAATTAATGCATCTGTCCACCTTGTAGAACAGCAATGATTATTCAAGGCATCAGGTATGATCTCTGAATGTTTTAAATCTTGTTGCTTTTATCTTTAACACATATACCAAATGCCCTACCCCTATGTGTGTCTATGGGTATGAGTGTGTGTTTACACACTAATCCTTATGGACAGTAATGTGCATGTGGATGTCGGAGTTCAACCTTGGGTATTGTATCTCAGGAGCTGTCTGCCTTCCTTGGTTTTTTGTTTTTAAAATTTATTTATTTAAATAAATAAAATTATGTGTATGATCATTTTGCTTGTGTTTGTATGTGTGCCACGTACATGCTCAGTGCCCACAGAGACCAAAAGAGGGTATTTGAGTCCCTAAAACTAGATTTACAGAAGGTTGTGAGTTTTCAGGTGGGTGCTAGGACCTGAATTTGGGTCCTCTGAAAGAGCATCGACTAGTGTTAACTGCTGAGCATTGTCTTCAGCCCCTGGCGCTCGCTTTTGTTCATTTGTTTTTGCTGACACAGTGTCTTGCATTGGTCAGGCATTCACCGACTCGGCTAGACTGGCTGACCAGTAAGCACCACGGATCCTTCTGTTTCTCCCTCCTTAGGACTGGGACTACACGTGTCTGGCAGCTCTTTTACGTGGATCCTGGGCTTGAACTCAGTCCTCATATGTAGACAACAAGCACTTTACTTTGCCCAGCTGAGACATCAGATTTTTCTGGTACCCATTAGAAAATGAAAATCATTCTAGAGCTGCATGAGGCTTTCTATTTCCTGACACAGTATCAGACTTGTTTGAAAAATGACAGCCTTTCTGTTTATGTTTGTTTCTGTTTTCCCTGTAGTCTAAAATAAGTAGGCTTTGAACACAGTGACACACACACCCCAACACTTCAACTTCCACCTCTCCCAGGCTCTGCTTTCCAAACCTAAACAAATGCAGGCTCCTTTTCTCTATTTCCCTAACACTGATCTGCCTTGGTATATAAGGTGAGCATCCAGTCCCAGGCAGAGACGGCTGCTGGTCCCTGAGCAGTGGCCCGAGTGGTGGTGGCGGGCCATGTGGTGGCAGGTAGCAGGCCCTGGGAGCAGCCAGTACCAAGCAGAGAGAGCTGCCAGTCCCCACGGGCAAGCTAGTCCCAGCTAGCCCAGCGGTGTGAGCAGGCAGTGGGTAGGAGGCACATGGACAGACACATCGTACAGAATAGAATTGGATATTTATTACTTAGAGGAGAGAGAGGTGGGGGAAGAAGGGGAAGAGGACAGAAAGAAAGGGGAGCAGAGAAGTGGGGAGAGAGGCAGAAGCAAAGCTGTCTCTTTGAGAGAAAGACAGAAAAGAGAGCAAGCTCAGGCTGGAAGTTGAAGATCAACCTGCCTCAGCAGATGGGGGAGGGAGTGGGCGTGGCTTGTACGAACAATCATAACAAGTGTTCCCTAAAATACTTGAAGTGAAACAGAGAGAGAACTAGACAGTTGTGAGTACTTTTCCATACTTATCAAAACCTATTAGTTTTTCCTCCTGAGAAGACAGGCTTAGTGGAAAGGGGAAGAACTTCCACGCCAGGCATCCCAGATTCAAAGGATGGTTCTTTCATCTACAAGTGGCACAGATTTGGACAGACAATTGTCTAAGCCTTTGTGTGTGTGACTTTTCTTTTTCTACTTAGTTTGTGTACACATGTGTGTGTGCATGTGGGTGTTTGTGTGCTTGTGTATGATGTGTGAAGCATGCAAGCCATAGTGTGCCCGTAGAGAATAGAGGACTTGTAGAGTAGATTCTCTGCTTTTTCCTTTATGCAAATTCTGCAAGTGAAGCTCGGGTCTTCAACTCACTCAACAATATCCTAGAGCCCTGTTCTGTAATTGTAATGGAGTTTTTGGATTTTTGAGTGACTTTTTAATTAACTCTTAGGGTAATTTTAAAGAGTGTGCAAAACATATATGTTGCATTTGGCATGGTGTTTGAGATATTGCTACTCAATGAGGAGTCCGAGAGTTACCTAGCTTCAAGAGAGGTCATAGTTGACACTAGCCACGTTAGACACGCTGCGAGAAAGCCATTTCAGCCCTCGAGGAAGAGTTCGAGGCTACACAGTCAGTTATAGACCTAGAAATTCCATTCTGTGCTCATTCCTGGTTAGTCCTTCTGACTGCAAAATTTGCAGATTCCAAAAGCTTTTTGTTTTCCTGGTTTTTACCGCTTCACTCACACAATTATTTTTTGTTCCATCAATGGCGGATTTTTTTCTAGTGTTTCCACATCCAAGATCTATTTGGAATATGAAATGTATTCTGATCTGCCTCCGAGCTTACACTTTCTCCCTCAGTTTCAATTATGAGCACACAGTCAGTAGGAGAGGGGTTTAAAAAAAAAGCTCTTAGGGATTATTTTTAGCTCCTGATTTCTTTGCAACCTTGAGTTCTTCGTGCTTTGTGTAATTAACTTATCAGAAGAAGGGAGATGTTGAAAGCCATTTCCTCTGAGTACCACAGATGCTGCAAAGAGGTTGTAGGAAGTCGCAGCAGTAGGAAGGGGATTGCTGAGCTTGGCTTTATTAGAAAGCAAAATAAACAACATGCTGCACGCTGACTTCACCCTCATTAAACATTCATACTGGAAATGCTTACCTTGTGACAGCCGAGATGTTATCCTCCGTAGAAAGAGAATGGGGAAAGGAATCCCTAGGCCAATGCTTTGCAGCTTGTGTTTTACGGCTTGGGAAAAGCAGTGTTATGTAAAAGTTTTTAATATGCCAGTCTAAGCATTTTGGCCTTCAACCGGTTTGAAACACCTGCAGGTGGGATGTGATGGTGATGAGGGAGGCATCCGGAGACTTGTACACCAGCATGCAGAGAAATGTAAATAAAAGCCTAAAGCCGGATGGGCCTTTATGCTCCATCTATTGTGCAATGCCAGCCCACGAGGCCCAGTATGTTAAGAGGATTAGCGCTAAGGCTGCATGAACTTTGAAATAGCCCAATGAAGCTTAGGAACTTTCCAGTTTAAATTGGTCTTCAGCAAGACCTCCTTGATCATCAGGAATTTGGCAGCTCAGATCCTGCCATTGTCAGGCAGCAGGGCTGACCTCCTGGGTGTCAATCCTGTCACATCCCTTTTTATTCTAGGCAGAAGAAAAGAAAAAGCTGAAGGGGCAGGGATTATCATAGAGGTCAGAGTGGAATCCCAAATCAGAAATAATATTCTGTCATAGCTTTCCCAAGTTAAAGAAAATGCTGTTAGAGTCAACATGAAATCATTTTTGCTGCCATTTAATCTAGAAGGCATCATGTTATTCCCTTATGTAGAAGCAGGCATCAGCTCATGTAACTGTTGGGAAAGAGTTTGAAAAAGAATGAGAACGAATTTCCAGTAAAGCAACTCTTAACCAAAGGTTCTGAGACCTTTCCCATTGTGTTAGCAAAACTGACACCAAGTAAAGGGACTGATGAGAGAGAAGAGGCCAGAGTCCTCCATCCGGGCCCATAGTCGCCTCCGCTGAGCAGTGAATGTCTGCAGAGCCACCTCCAGATGTGGTATGCTGCCGGATTTGGGCATGGCAGGGTCCACGTGACTAAACAACTCACGGCACAGTTGTAGAATCAGCATAAATCGCAGAGCGTGAAAGTGTGAAGAACCGCATTTGCTTCACATGCCGAGTTCCAGGGCCTTTTTCTGGGGTTGCCAAGGATGATGAAATAGATTTCCACTAGCTGAGGAGCAGCTGGATACTGGAGTTGCCCGAGCCTCTTTTGAGTGTCGTCTGAAAACCCTACTTCTGTTTCAAGGGGATCAGATAGCAGGCACCTTTCTTTGTCTGTACAAGGAGGGAAAAGTGTGAGAACGGTTTCACCACCTGAGCCAGTGCTATGTCATCCCCACAAAATACAAAACCGGTAGCTGGGAACAGCGGTCAGTCCAGCTCAAAGGATGCTAGAGGTGGAGCTGCAGGTCAATAGGAGAGAAAGCTCCCAATTTTGAATAAGTTGTTTTCCATAAAGTGGGGGTGATTAAGAAAAAACATTTTAGAAGACCAAGCTAGAAAAGGAGAAAGAACAAAAAGTTACCATGAGCTTTTGATAGCTGTGCCATATTAACCGAGAAACAGCAGGCCGTGAGTTGGTATCTCCTTCCAGCCAGTGGGTTTGTTCTCCACCATAGTACTAAGTGAATTCATGAGAATACCAGGAGCCGGGCTGACAAAATAGAAAACCAGTTGTAAAAGTAATGAATATTTCAGTGGAAAAGAGATTGTATTTTTAACGAACTGATTTCTCAGCTGAAGGATACAGAATTCGGGCTCCATTGGCAGGGACAAAACTCTGACGCTCACCGCAGATGTGATTTCATTCATAACTCCATCATGCCAAAGCTGCTGCTGAGCCCATTCAACTGCAGAGCCCCGCAGTGCTGCTACTGTGTTAAAGCGCTTGTGACAGGGTCTTTGGGATACTGGTGAAAACAACTTTCCCCCTGAATCAAAACCAGCAAATAAACTAGTTGAGTACAGCATGGCAGAAGGTATACTGGAAAATATATAAATATCTCGAAAAATAAGGGGAGCAAAGTTATCTAATAAATTCTACTTTTATTTAGCACCTAACACCTTTGTCCTTGCCCCCTGAATATTTTTTTTTTTTTTGAGTTTGGGCCTCCAGAGAAGTCCAACTCACTAGGTTATTCTGAGTTTCTAGCCTTCAGTGAAATACCCAAGCTTTCACCTGGGTAAGCGTGTGTATGCATTTGCATGTGTGTGTGCATACATGTGTGTGTAAACACATTATGGTGGCCACAGGTCAAACTCTAGCATCTTTTGTACTCAGCACTTTAACGACTGAGCAATCTCCCTGTCCCAACTTGGTCTTCTGATGGTGTCCTCACTAGGCTATGTGACTTCTAGTCTCAGCATGGTGAAGCTCCCCTGGGCTTGCCCTGGCAACCTTGACCTAGCCCAACAATTTTGCAAGGTCAGCATCTAAGTAAGGCTGACACAAAGCCATGAACCTACACAAATAAAGACAGAGCCCTGCTCTACAACCAGCAGCAACCAGCCCTGGAAACTCACCCCTGACTTGTAGTAATCACACTCAGAAACCATGTATAATGCAACAGCTTTCCCAAAGACCATGCTAGAATTCCAACAATTCGAATAACATTCACAACGACTGGCTAAAATTGCCAAGATTTCATTAATTAGACAGCTTTTCTGATTGTTGGCCATATTTTTAAGTGTGGGCTAGCCAGAGAAATCCAAATATACAATATAAAACAATCAACCAGGAGACCCACTTTTGATTTGCCCACCTACATTGGCCCGATGCAAGCCCGGCAATCACACCTGAAGCCTTTCTTTATTTTCAGCAACTCTCCAACTCTCAGGAGTGCCTTTTGAGTCCTTGCCAACACAAGTGCTGCTGGCTAATTACCTTGCTCTAACAAGCTCTGAATATGTAGCCTTTGCTTGTTCCCATTTGATCCACTTCTACTTATTTCCACAACCAGTGCTTTTGAAGAAAAGGCATACTTTTAATCTTTAAACTAAAATAGCATTTCACCATTCCCCCCTTCCTTTTTCTCCCTCCTACTCTTCCCATGCACCCCCTTTTTGTCTGTCTGTCTGTCTCTCTCAAATTCACGAATTTATGGCCTTTATTTGTCTAATTGTTGTTGCACACGCACAACACACACGCTCATGCACTCAATGCACTCACTCCTAAATATATAAATGCTACTTGCTCCATTTTATATTACTTGTATATATATGATTTCAGGGCTGCTTAGTGTTGGCTGTCTAGTTTGGGCCTCTCTTCCCTGGGGAAGATTATCTCTTCTGCTCTCTGCATTCCTTAGTGGTCTGTAATTCTTTTCTGGTGTTAAGGCATGACTTCCTTCTATGCTAGCATGTCTGTTGGTATTATTGCTTCATTTGCAAGATAGTCTTTAAGAAGTTTTTGTTTAATATTTGTTAATTTTGGAGAAGAAAAGTCATATTATTAAAATGTATCCACTTGGATACATCTTAAATGTATCAGGAAATCAGAACAAACCCTATGCTTGGGATTCATACAGTGAGCTTGCATGACATCATAAAAACAGAAGTCATCCTGCATACATATATTTTAAAGGGACTGCTAAAAAAGGCATGGATCATAGAAGATTTGGAATGCTGGGATGAAAGGAGAAGAACTCAAAAGGGAGAGAGTCACTGCTACTCTAAGATCAGAGAGTCACCACTAGCCCTTGACGTGACTTTGTAAGGGATCAACAGCTCCTACTCTGATGCACCCACCACACTACTGAGCAGAAAAATGAAAGGTAGAAAGACACCAACCCACCACAATTATTGGCACCTGTGGAAAAGTTCACACTTTTTCTCTAGGGTGTCGATTTTTCCGTCTGCTGAAACACACTAGCAAGGACAGCTCATCAAGAGAAGAGAACAGCAAAATATATTAAGATACATAAACACAGGGGGCAAGTGAGAAGACAAAGAAAGGACTTGATGGGTGCAATAGAATCTTCTTCACAAGGAAGAGGGGACCGTAGACTGAGAGGATCTAAAGGAGCAGTAACTGATGTGAACAGAGAGCAAAGGCAGCAAATGCTGGCCTCTAAACCAACCCTGCTGCTTCTGACAAAGCATCCAGAGAAAGACTATACCTTAAGAGATTACCGAATGCCAACCAACATGTGTTATTTAAACCTAGTCAGCATATGAGAAAGAAAAAGATAAGACAAAATCTCCTGACCTTTTAGAGTGTAGGTTCTGCAAGGAAGGGGCAAGAATAATACAATAAAAAAGTGGTATTAAGAAATAAGAGGCACAGTTGGGGAGGGGAGGAGAGGAGAAGGTACAGAACTGGGATTGGAATTTCGATGTACGAATGGGCAAAGGCTTTACAAAGAGGAAATCCTCTAGCAAGGACTCGAAGCTGAATTAGGAAGTCGTCTGAACACCAGGAGTGCATCAACCAGGGAACATTGCAGAATCGAAGGTTTTGAGGGAAAATACACAAAGTCAGGGACACTGGAAAGAAAAGCAAAGATTACATTATGAAGGCCCCAAGGACTCTTTAGAGTATAAAGAGAATAAGCCAGTGATTTTAGCTCCAAGAATGACATGATCTGAGTTAGGGTGTTGTGAATAATTCTGGAAGCTATGTACATGGATAGAGAGGACACACAGGATTGCCATGGGGAAAGTCAATTAAGGAAGTCTATTCAGGGTCCCATTGAAATAACCAAGGTGGAAGATGCCTGTAATGGCTAAAGCAAATGTCAAATTGGTGAGATAGTTTTGTGGACAGGCCTGTGGAAGATTTGTCTTGCATGAATTAAAGCCGGAAGACTCACCCATTGTGGGTGGCGCTGGTGCCTGACTGGACCCTGGAATGTACGAACAGTGAAAGGAAGATGACATGACTACTTCCGGACTTGCCTTTCTGCCGTGACAGACAGTATCTTGAACTGTGAGCCGGAACAAGCCCTTTCTCCTTTAAGTGGCTTTTGTCAGAGCTTTCTATCCTGTCAGCAGGAGACAAAACATACGCTACACTAAGGCAAGGCCCCAGAGTAGGTGACCGTGGAGGTGCTGGCACACAGTTGGTCACATAAGTAGGAAGACATGACTCAGCCTAGGCAGAATTAGCCTGCAGCCTTTAACTGGAATGACATTGCAGAACAGCCTTCATCGTGGCATGCCAGCACTGCCTTCTTCAGGACCACACGTTGTTCCCACATCGTCTTCATGTGTCGTGCTCTGTGCCTTCTTCCTGCTTCATTTTGGCTGCACAGATTTTGCTGTCATCATTAATGAGACAACTGAACTTAGTCTTTTATTTGTTTGTGGTTTTATGTCCAGATGAAGGGTTTTTTTTGTTTGTTTGTTTTACAGAAAATTATTTTGTGATTTCTTATATACAAATACGTGCATAGTGTCCTAAACAAGCTTTTTGGGAAACCTGATGTGGGAATGATTTCTTATTAATAAAGAAACTGCCTAGGCCCATTTCATAGGCCAGCCCTTAGGTAGGCGGAGAAAACAGAACAGGATGCTGGGAGAAAGAAGCTGAGTCAGTGAGTCGCCATGGTTCTCCCATGCCAGACTGACGCAGGTTAAGATCATTCCTGGTAAGCCAGCTTGTGGACTACATAGAATAATAGAAATGGGTTAGATCAATATGTAAGAGCTATCCAATAAGAAGCTGGAACTATTGGGGCCAGGCAGTGTTTAAAAGAATACAGTTTCTGTGTAATTATTTCGGGTATAAAGCTAGCCTTGGGGGCGGCCGGGTGCCGGGGACGGAGCCTCGCCGCTCATATTTCAACAGAAACCATTATTGCAAGAGTGTGTCATATTTTACAACATGCAAGAATGTCTCCATTCAACTGATGAGAAAGTGCAGATGAGAGCACAAAGCCAGGGTTTGTCAGTCGCTGACCACATAGAGCAAGCATGTTTTACAGAATCTCTCATGTCATTGTTAGAGAAATAACCTTTATGGAGTCAAACAGCTTTGTCTTACTCTAACTAACCTGACTTAAATATTAAACTCAAATGTCCCCCTCACAGGAAAAGTGAGAAGTGGATCAGAATAGAAAAGTAATAAACTGACTAACAAAGATCACCACTGGTTTATCTGAGAAAGGAGTTTGACCTCTTATTTCCATGACAAATGGAAGTGGGAGTTCACACACCCAAGCTGAAAGACTGGGATAAGCATACCCCTTGTTAAATTTGGTATCGTATGAATTAGACCTAACGCTAAATAAAACATTAGTCAATTAATAACCTCCTAGAGGTAAAAAGGTATTTCAACGTTGAATTACCTTGATAAGCCAAGTCATAATCGTATTTAGAGCACAAATTCCCTTAGAAAAATATTATACATTCATAAATATACGTTTATACATACGCAATCTGCATTTGTGTTTGTATATATATAATCCATATATATGCAATTATTTAAGTATTGATGACTAATTATTATTGTATAATATATAAGTCCTGTTTGTTTGTTTGTTTGTTTGTTTGTTTGTTTTTGAAAAGACAAACTTAGCCAGGTGGTAGAGGCAAACTAGAATTTCTGAAGATGTAGGGAAAAAATTGTGAAACCAGACACACCCTTTATGGAGGAAGTTCATCAGTCATATGGAGCTTCAAACTTTTAAAGAAATTAATAATCCAAGTGTAGAAATGGCATCAAACACAATGAAGGCCTTACAAAAACTTACCAGCTCTATACTTAGAAAACACTGGTTTACACATTTAAAAGGCCACTCTGGGTTAAAATGAGTGTGTGAAAGTGAATGTTAACACTTCAAATGGGAGTTACCTCTGCATAATCTTTTCACTGCACAAAACTCAGTCTGGAAACTTTGACAATCCAATGTTGACTGTAGTTCCTCTATTTCCTAAGGCTTCTAAGCCCCTGGATTGGATGCCCTGAGCACAAAGGAGTTGCTGGAATGTGCACCCTTTCCCTAAGCCATTTGATGCCTCTTCAAATGGTCTGCTTCTCAGCAATGAGTCAAAGCTTGCTTTGAAGACAGGGACCCAAAGAGCCCACATGTTGATTGACTCAGAGTCCAGCTACACAGGAATGCATCTCCAGTGAGTTCTGGGAGCCTTTCTCCCCAGCTCTCCTGCTAACTGTCATTGTCTTCACAGGTAGTCAGAGGACACCACAGACAAAAAGAGTGGTGTGTCAAGATCGATGTTCCTCCAGAGACACTCTTTGAAATACTGTTGAATAGCTGAGCACTTGAAACCTTTTCCTTCTGAGACCAATTATCTCCCTGCTACAATGGACTCAGCCTTCACCAGACTGGCTTCTGGACCCAGCTGTTTCCTACAAGGCCAGATGTACGTTTGAATCACAGATGTGATCATTTAAATTAACTAATTGTCCTATGTTTTATAGAAGGTACATTTATAAGTCTACTGGGATACAAGCTTTTGTTTGTTTTCTGTTAGGACCTCCAGTCCTCGTTGCACTGTCACTATTAAAGCGCTCAATACTTCACAGACACTAGAAACATCGACAGACACTCTCTTTCTTGTGCGCATAGAGTCAGTGTAGGCCTTGCTTGCAGTTGGATTCCATTCTCTAGAGACCCCACCTCCCCCTTTGCTGATTTCTACATGCCAACCACAGGCTTGATGCAAGTGCTGCTCTGAGAAATCCTTCGTCTTTGTATATGTTCATTTGATTTGGCAAAGAAATCCCTTGTTCTTTTGGAATCTGTTTTTGTTTTTTTTTTTTTTT
>NW_004949182.1:398495-407035 GCF_000317375.1 Microtus ochrogaster
AGTGTTGTGGTTGTGAGACAGGTACAACCTACAGCAGTAATCAGGTGACCTCACTAAGGCCTGTTTGTTCAGACTGATCAATCACTCTTGTATTTTTTTTCTGAATGTGGGGCAAACATACTTGTGACCAGAGACCCAGTCTGAAATGGATGGGAGGAGAGAGGAGAGGAGTTCTCAGCCTTTGCGGCTTCCTCGCTGCCCTTCAGCTTAAGCTCAGGCGACAGTAGAGTATTTGGGCCATCCTGTCTTCTTCAGAAAGCACATTTCATAGTGGGTGGCCTGAGGCTAAGCTTTGCCTTACATATTGTTTGCTTGGTTGCTAATAGAATCAAAATAATAACTGCTTAGCTGGAATGCTTCTGAGACAAAGAAATTAAACAACAAATGTTAGTTCACTTTTTCTGATTTTTTAAAACTTTATTTATTGATTTTACATCCTCACTGGTCTCCCCTCCCTCTTCCTTCCAGTGGCTTCCCCTACTTTCCCTCTTCCCCACCACAATCTACTCCCCCACTTTTGTTATGTCTGTTTCTGTTGAGAAAAGGGCAAGCATCCCATGGATATCAACAAAATATGGCATAACAAGCTGCAGTAAGACTAAGCACTTCTCCATATCAAGGCTGGACAAGGCAATTTGGGCCCAAAAACATCAGAGTCAGAGACAGTCCCTGGTCCCACTGTTAGGAGTACCATAGGAATAGCAAACTGCACAACTGCCTCATATATGCAGAGGGCCTAGGTCAATCCAATGCAGGCTCCCTGGTTATCCATTCACACTTTGTGAGTTCCTATGAGCTCAGGTTAGTTGATTCTGTGGATTTTCTTGTGATGCCTCTGGTGACCCTTCTGGTTCCTACAAATCCCCCTCCTCCTTTCTTCAACACGATTCTCCAAGTTCAGCCTAATGTTTGGCTGTGTGTCTCTGCTTCTGTTTCCATCAGTTGCTGGTTGAAGCCTCTCTGATGACAATTGGGCTAGGAACCAATCTATGGGGATAGCAGAATATCATTAGATACTTTATGTTGCCATTTTTCCTCTGGTAATGTTGGGTTCTATCCTAGGTCTTTGGTCCATCCAGCCTGAGTCCAGCCAGTGTCACAGGCAGGCTTACCATCATGGCAGTGATCTTAGGTTGGACCCGTCTTAGGTTGACCACTCCTTCTTACTCTAGGCCACACTTACCCTAATGTATCCCATAAGTAGGACAGACTATAGGTTGAAGGTTGTGTGGCTGGGTTAGGGTCCTAATCCCTCCACATGGAACTCTTGCTTGATCACAGGAGAAAACTAGTTTGGGCTACTACATACTATTGTTAGGAGTCTTAGTTGTGGTTATCCTGGTAGATACTGTCAAGTTGGGAGCATAGGCCCCAGCCCCTCTCATATATCCCAGTACCCAAGTCTTGTCTGGACTCCAAACCCCAGCAGGCCAGGTCCGGACCCCTCCCTGGGGGTGGGGTCAGGACCACTCTTCAGGGTATTTAAATGAGCCCCAAAAGAGGAACACTTGGTTTCCCTTTCTTCCTCCCAGTGGTTGGTGGTCCTGTTTGCCAGGCTTCCTGGTTCCCTCTCGGGGCCACCCGAGAGCGCAGAACTCCCATTAAACCTGGATATTTCTTAATTTGGCTTGTTTTGATTTGGCTTGATTGAGAACTTTGCGTCCACAGGGAGCTCGGGTTAGGAAACATTCCTAACAGATACCTGGGAGTTTATTTACACCAGGCTTCTGCCTGACCCTGAGAAGGCCCCCCTTTCCAGTCCTCTCTTTCAGTACTCTCTCCCTTCACCCCACCCAACAAGATAACTCATGTTCCCATCCCTACCCATTAAGAGTCCACTCATGAAATCTCTTTCATTTCCCCATTCCCCTCCCTAGGGAGATATGGGCGTCCCACCTTGAACCCTCCTAGTTACTTAGCTTCCCTGGGTCTGTATACCATAGTACAATTATCCTTTATTTTACAGCTAATATCCACTTATACATTCCATATTTGTCTTTCTGGGTCTGGGTTACCTCACTCAAGATGACTTTCTTCTAGTTACATCCATTTGCCCACAAATTTCATGGTGTCATTGTTTTCAACAGCTAGTTATTCCACTTTAAAAAAAAAATAGCTGTTTTTTTTTTTGAAGACATGGTGGTGCACGCCTTTAATCCCAGCACTCGGGAGGAAGAGGCAGAAGGATCTCTGTGAGTTTGACAGAGCTAGTTCCAACACATCTAAGGCTGTTATTACACAGAGAAACCATGTCTTGAAAAACCAAAAAAAAAAAAACAAAAAAAAAAACCCACTAAATATCATTGGCAAATGGTGAGCCCTTTGATAGCATTATAAAATCTTATATGACCATTAAAATTGTAGTTTCAATAAGCTACGAATGTTACATTCAGTGCAGAGAATGTTTAATTATAAATGCCATAATTAAACTATTTAAATTTATATAATAGAAAAAACAAAAAGATATTATATAATCATAAAACCTAATAAGACTATGACTTTCTAAAATAATACTTCAATTCTTTTTCACTTTGAGGTTTTTAACTTTAATTTCTACAAATATGGAGAACACATAAAACAAATAAAAATTTTAGGATTTTGAATGAAATATCTTCAAACTCTGAATTCTGTAATGAAGAACCAATTACTATTGCTGTAGTACATAATGTTCATAACTCCCAACACACACACACACACACACACACACACACAAACATTACACTAAAAATGTTAAAGCTGTACCTATGTTCATCCTTTCAGGGAATAATATACAGACTGAAAGGGTCATATTTAGGAAATACACAGGAATATATACACATAGATAAATTTATGCAATAACAATTAATGAAAAGAGGCTGTAAATTTTTAGGTAGGAGCATAGAGCAGAGTTTGAAGAGAGAAAGGGTGAGGGACAAATATAATCAAGTGATAATCTTTGCGTGTGTGTGAGTGCGTGCGCCTGCGTGCAAGCATATGTGTGTGTGTGTGTGTGTGGTTTTTAAGACAGGGTTTCTCAATACAACAGCCTTGGCTGCCCTGGTATTTGCTCTGTAGATAAGGCTGGCCTGAAATTCGCAGAGATCAGTCTGCCTCTACCTTGCAAGTGCTGGGATTAAAGGCGTGCACCGTCCAACCCAAATTATAATCTTAAAAAAAAAAAAGCTGCACCTACCTCACACATGCCTGTCATTCTAGCATTTGGAAAACTGAGGCAGAAAAATATCCTTAAGTTCTCACCCAACCTGGGCTACAGAGTGAAGCTCAGTCTCGATGATAAAGTAAGCTGCACTAAACAAATGCTTATTTCATGACTTTGTTTACTTATTTTCCATGTCTTTGAGGCAGATTGGGTTCATCTTCATTATAAAGGTGGGAAAGAAGCTGGGCACCAGGCAGGTGGATTTCTTAACGTAGCAGCTGCAGATAGGACAGCCCAATGCATTATAATGGGCACTCTGCTCATCCCTAGGAAACACTCCCTGCCCTGGCTAGAAAACCCAGCCCCCTGTGTTTACCTCCACCTAAGAAGAGAATGAAGGGGAGTCGAGCAACGCGGAATGCGGCACAGGTGAGTGCTCAGAATGCTGAGACAGGTCTTTGCTGCTGTTCATTTTAAGCAGCATCAGAATTGCCAGGACTAAGTGCAGGTCTCTTCCCTCTTGATAGTAATAAAATGCCAAGATACTTCAATAGTGCTGTAGAATTGCAGAGTTTTCTGTAATTTCAAAGGTCATTTAGGCTGGGCTTATATCTCAGTGGAATTGCAGCCTAGCATGTGTGAGGTCCAGGGTGCAGCCACTCAGCACTGGTCGGGGGAGGGGGGCTTGGGGAGACAGGTCATTTATTAAGTTATCTCCCACCTCTGGAAATATGCTACAGAGCCATGATTAGAGCGTTGTGAAAAAAAATAAAATAAAAACAACAGTGTCTTCCTTCCTGAGCACCTGTCTTCCTTTGCACAATACAAAATGCAGCGACCTATTTAATCTATTTGCATGAATTCCAACAGAAAGTGAAAGAAAAGACGCATCAAGGTTTCCCTCAGAGCCAATGAGATGGCGTAGCAGGTGGTAAAGATGCAGGTAAAGATGCTCTCTGCCCAGTGCAATGACCTGAGATTGATCTGTTCCGCATGTATGTCTTTGTGTGTGTGTGCCTATGTCTGCGTGTATCTGTGTACACACACACACACTTGTACACACACACTAATAAATGTAGCAAAAATTTAATTCAGAAAAAAGAGCCATCTTTATATCTTAAAACATTTACAGTTAACAATCTTTTGAAACTTATGCACTTTTCCTCTTGCTTTCTTTTGTGGTGCTTGGATTCCTTTTATACATGTCTCGCCGGCAAACGCATTTTCTCTTTGTTTTACACTGAACATTCTTACACAGTTGAAATGAATTTCCATTTTTAATTTTTTGTGAATTGACAAAATTTAATAATTGACATTATAAAATAAAAACATTGGTGGGAGAGCCATCTTCTTCAGGGTTAGACTTGCATTATAGGTAGCAAATTTCAGATACTTCTTGGGCCTCAGAACTAGTTTCTATAATGAACAAGTGTTTCAAAGTCATCATCAGAGCCAGCCTGGTCTCATGCACATTTGTTCTGGACGCTGTGGGGCACAAGAGGGTTATAAGAACAACAAGGACCTCCCTAAGCAGATTATATTTCAAGTGGGTATTATTAGGCATAGAAATATACTGAAATCTAAATATGGGAAACATGCAATTTTATCCATCTTTTCTCAGCTTGGTCACCCCAGCCTTAAACCTGCCTTGGGTTTACTGTGAAGAAGAGGATCACAAAGGTGGCAGGTGCCCCTCCATAGTCAGTGGTTCCAAGTGTCTCATTTAAACCAACGATGGCGGTTACCTGGTTACCTCACCATCTCTTGGACCTGTGAGGATCAGATATATACATAGATATGTTGTGGTTTTACATTTTAAAAAAAGGAAAATGGGACTTGGGAAGAAAATCTGCACACTCTAAAGAATACAGCTTCATTTGGCTCAATCTGCTCCTTCTCAGTTTCAACACTGCTAGAACTTCCAGTCACTCAAGCCCCAGGGTTACTAGTAGTTGGTGGCAAAAGCCCAGAGTGGGTACTTTCTCTTTCCTTTGCACCAGAGTAAAGGAGAGCTCAGGTAGTTGGGAAAGCAGCAGGTTTCCTGCAGAATAAAATGACTTGGGTATTTCCCAAGGAAATTTTCATTGCTAATAGATACAGCCATAGTCATAGGTAAGCCTGTTTTAATCAGAAATCATCTAAGCCTCATTAACCTGCAGTCCCCAATCCCTGTTTCCCTGAACTCTTTCTAATGATATCCTAGTGACAACTCCCCACTAGGACTATGAACTTCCTGTTGATTTAGGAACTGAGGTCTGCAATGAGGAAAGATTCAGGTTATAGGATAGCTCCTTATTCTCAGCAGTCAACTGACACCTGACACGATGCAAAGGGGGAAAAAAAGAAATCAAAACAGCTAACACCGTGCTGCTTTAAATAAGGAAGAGCCTTACTAGAATGAGGAGGGAGGCAGGGATGGAGTGGATGTCCGGGAGTACACCAAAATATGCAAGCAATCCCAGGGCAGCTCCTCTCTCTCACGCATTGCTGTTGCCCAGAGACTGCATCTTATATCTCTTCATCTCCTTGGACCTCACATTCCTCACATATTAAGGGAAAGAAATGAATCACTGTAGTTCATAACTCTGGCATACCTTCTTCTCTTTGGTAATGCAAGCAGAATAGGCAGGGACTGTTTATGTCTTGGTTTATTGTACTGTTGTCTTATACTAATTATGATTTTTAAGGTTATTTTGTATTTATAAACTCTTTATAATGTTGAAATGTAAGCTTCAAGAATAATGTGCCTCCCTGTGCCTAACTCTTTTGATTGATAGCTTTTTTTCTGTCTTCTGAGTGGAAGTGTGTGTGTGTGTGTGTGTGTGTGTGTGTGTGTGTGTGTGATAATTTACAAGATGAATAATAGAATTCCCAGGCATTGTTACAACATTCAGGATAACAAAGAATCAATCAGGAGCCAGACTTCTGAGTGCACCTGACTTCTGCAGCTATTCAATCCTCACAGTAAGAACTGGTTTTATGACTATGACAACATTAATGATTCTGTTGATATTCTGAAGCACATAGCCAATGTAACCATAGCAGAACAAGATGTGCCAACCTAGCAAGAGATCCTCTTTTCTTTGGCAATACTATTAATGTGTATTAGTCAAAAATCTGTTTCTGCTTAGTTGTGTCACATGACTGGAAGAAGTCCACTGGACACGTAGCAGCAGCTGGTAACCCTGTGTCAACCTTTGGTACAGTCTGGTGGTTCCATTTCTATTTCATTCTATAGGATCACTTCTGTATTGCAGGTGTGTCCTTAAGTGTAGAAGTTTCTTAGCACTCTCTTCTTTAGTTTTCTAGAATTTCTCATCTCCTAATTTTTGAGGCCTCTTTATTTTACTCTCTGTGTCTCCAGTTAGTCTTCCTTTTGTTCCAGTGCATTGATTGTTCCCCACCTGAGCCAAGGCCCCAGCTCCTGCCATCTCAGTTACCAGGCCTTTCCCACCTGACCATGCCCATTTGATGACCACGCCCATCTGAGAACACTGTGGAGTAATCTCACATCCGTGCCTCTCTGGTTTTTAGAGACTTCATTGTTTTACCCATCTTGAGATTTTTCTTTCTTTCAAGCTGTGTCTGGACACAGCAAAATTATTTCTAAGACTTGGTAACAGTATTATAGTAGTATAATTTTAAAGTAGCTATAACCTTTAAGGAGTAATGTTTCATTTAAAAATACCTGAAAGTCATGTAAGAAATAACAATAATGAACTCATTAGAATGCCAATATATAAGCATACATTTATAAATTAGGAGCATCAAGGATAAATAGGAATTATTAAAAGCAAATATGGTGGATCATGCAAACAGTGGGCCAGGAAAAAATGGAAGTTATGCCAAAACAAAGGAAAAAGTCATCACCTATAAAAGAACAACTATAGAGGCAGAGATTTATCATTAGCAATAACAAAGGCCAGAAGAGGATGTCTTTTGGTTAATGAAAAAAGAGCATAAAATATAGAATATTATACTCAGATAAATAAATTTTAAGAATGAAAGCAAAATGGTGATGTCACTTACAGATTCAGCTTAAAAAATACTAAGGATATTCTAGGAAAGAGAATAAATCGAGAATGATTTAGTGAGCTGAACTTTAGAAGTAACATTAAATAAGAAGATGGTAAATGCTGGTAAATTTAATGTATGTAATAGGATCCTCAGTAAAAACTAATTTTCCGGGACCTTGTGGTTACGACTGGAGAGTTGAAGGAAAGCTGAACAAATGGCTCAGTAGGTGAAAGGTGTGCCGTGTAAGCATGGCCACCAGAGTTGAGATTGCCTACTATTCACCTAACACCTCAGACAAGGCAGAGCACACCCACAATCTGCACTGGGGAGACAGACAGGCAGTTCTTCATCCTACCTGGTCTTGCAGTTGTTCAGTCCCAAATAAACACAGAGAGGCTTATATTAATTATAAACTGTTTGGCCCATTATTAACTTGCTCTTACAACTTAACCCATGATTCTTGTCTAAGTTTAGCCCCGTGGCTTGGTACCTTTTCTCAGTGAGGCATTCTCATCTTGCCTCCTCTGCATTTGGGTGGTGACTGCAGACTGAGTCTTTCCTCTTCCAAGAATTCTCCTAGTCTGGTCACCTCACCTATACTTCCTGCCTGGCTACTGGCCAATCAGCATTTTTTTTTAAATCAATGTGAGTGACAAATCTTTACAGCATTGTCCCACAGCAGATCTCAGCAGCTTGCTGTCCACATAACCTAACTAAATTGGCCAACTCTGGATTCAGTAAGAGACGACTTTGTCTCAAAAAATTAGGTAGAGAGTGATGGGGAAAAAAAAACCTGACTTTGATTTCTGGTCTACATACACACACATACACACACACACACACACACACACACTAAAATAAATAAATATTAAGCTGGAGAACAAAGACATGGCAGCACCACACTCCTTGCCACATGGCTGCTGGCGCTGAAACAGCTTGTACTCAGGCAGGTAGCCTTGGGACTCACTGACCTGCAGCCCAAACTGCATCCGTGCACCAGGTCAATATTACAACAGCACTAGAAAAGAAAGGGACTCTCTCACCGGCGTAGCCAAAAGCTCTTCCTGGCCTTCCATGATGGAGCGGGGCAACTTTCTTCTGAGGCTTCTGAGTCCTCCTCTTCTCCAACCCTGAGTGTTTTTGCCCTCTCTCCTCTGCCTCTGCACTCCCACAGCTGCAGGCATGTGTCTGTGTGCTTTATGAAGGAAGATGTTGAGTTTTGCAACTCCAAAAGGTCTTTTTAAAAATTAATTAGAACTATCAACATGAAGAGCAGAGGTTTTCCTTCATGAAAATGTGTTTATTTGCCCTGTGAGCTGAAAAACCCAGGAAGCAGAGACATCTTAGTAAGAAAAGATGTTCTTCTTGCTCAAGAGTCTAAATT
>NW_004949182.1:407183-412625 GCF_000317375.1 Microtus ochrogaster
AGAAGAA
This sequence comes from Microtus ochrogaster, assembly GCF_000317375.1. Classification (NCBI taxonomy): domain Eukaryota; kingdom Metazoa; phylum Chordata; class Mammalia; order Rodentia; family Cricetidae; genus Microtus; species Microtus ochrogaster. Next base: position 407,191 of record NW_004949182.1, read on the forward strand.
GAAGAAGAAGAAGAAGAAGAAGAAGAAGAAGAAGAAGAAGAAGAAGAGAACTCATTTTATTGAAAAGAAAATATGCAAAATAACAAATATAAGCTGGAAGCCAAGGAAGTTGTTTTAAAAGCCTCACAGGATCATAAGTCTAAGTGTAAGCCAGGATAACCTGAGCAAAGGAAGGAAAAAATCTATTGAAGTATAATATTTTATCATCTCTGTGTTCATAGTAATATTTTTAAAAAGTCTATGGTACTGGGCTGAGTATAGCTTGGTTGGTAGAGCACTTAGCTAACTTAAGCAAACCCTGGGTTTTTTTTCTCCAGAGATGAATATACTTGGCATGGAAGCTCATGCCCATTACCTTAGTAATCAAGAGGAATCCACAGGTCAAGATCATCTTTGGCTGTGGAAAACATTGAGATTCAGCTTCAAAAATAAGCAAAAACAAGCAAACTAGTAAAATAATGACAAAATGGACAACATCACCCCACTTTATAATATTATCTTGATATTGAAATATTATCTCTCAGAGACATCTCTGTCTGTGGCAAGAGAAACTCAGTTATATCCTAAGGACAGACATACAATTTGCTGCTGCAGTTCTGTGCACCTGTAGTCCCAGTGCACATGCTGAATTGGTGACAAGGGGGTCTTGGTGGCTGATGGTCAGCCAGCACAGTCTTGTCAGTAAGCCCCAGGTTCACTGAGACAATATCTGAAGAACACAACACGAGCTTGACCTTTGAACCTCCACAAGCATATATACACACTGGCCCCAAAATAAACAGGATTATGCATACACACAAAAATAAATTAGTAAAATAAAAGTTTTAAAACACAGTGGTCACAGTGACAGATGACTCATTTCTTTAAAAAGCTGATAAAAAAAATCAAAGAATTGCCTTTCCATACAAACTGTCACAGATAACTTGTGAGAGAATGTTCTTTAAAGTACACAGAAAGTATATTTAAAATACACAGAAAGATTCAGAGGCATGAAATAAATAATGGGTTCAGACAACAGTTGTCAGAAAGATTAAAACCACTGGGTAGAATGTTGATCGGTAATTTGATGTTGAATGGGTGAGCGGGAATGAGCTGAGCCCACTAATTCACTCCGCATCTCAACAAAGAGGACAGCACCAGACCTTACATGCTATTCTTAAAGACAGTAGGAAAGACTCACCATGCCCCGGAGGCCCTTACCTAAACACATTTAAGTATGCCTAGAATGAGTCTCTGAATGTCAGTGCCAACTTAACAAGAAATATAGAGGAAAGGGGAAGGCACCAAATTTCCATATTAGAAGCAAACACTGACCAGAATTCAGAACAGTCTTTCCACATGAGGAGAAAAGTGTGGTCTTGAGAATAAACCAGAGAAATGTAAGGGAGTGGATAGGGGGATAAGAATGGAAAATCAAAGACAGTCAAATACAAGAGGTGGGTCCCACTTGCCTGTTAATTCCACTAAGACTGAAATCCTGCATTTCACACAGTTGGACAAGCTTCCTCCCTGTGAGCCAACAGGTTAAGCTGTCTTATGACCTCTTCCTGTACATCATCACATTCTAATCATCCACATGAGAACAAACTAGGATGTTAAAACAAGCTTACACAACACCTCTAAAACTTCATTCTGGGAGATTTTGATCATGTATAAGCATTCAGTATTTTTAAATATCTTTCTCATATTTTATTAAGTTCTTATATGTATAGTAGTCCTTCTTTTTCAAAGTTCAATAGAAAAATAATCGTATCTCTAGACACCCAAACACTGAGAATTCCAGTCATGAAGCATATATAAATACATACATACACACACACACACACACACACACACACACACACACACACACACACACATATATATATTCCATTTGGAAGCAAGAGTTAGCAAGGACATTCAAGACCATGTGATTACAGAGGAGATGAAATGTTAGTGATGATGGGACTTGTGGAATCAAATCTCAAGAGTCCATTGTTGATCTGAAATTTGCTGGGCTTCACAGTGAGGGAGCACCTTCCGAGTCCAACTTCCACAGCTTCTGGAACCTTTTCTCCTTGAAATGGCTAGGGTGGCCATACATTTTACAGCGAAGACCTCTATGGCAGCCATGCTGCTTCCCTGGACTCCTGGGCAAAGTACCCTATTTTCCTCCACAGCATCCTTTGACAAAAGAATGGAAGGTAATGCTTAATTATGAACTAAGCTTTCCCAGGACTCAGACTTAGGCAAATACCTCAGATCTTTTCCCCCAACTCATGTAGTCTCTTCTCTCAGTCCCCTCCCAAATGAACAATAATTTCCCAATCCTATCTTCTATTCTTTGGCTTGCATGGGCCTTGACATTCTACAGTAGTGGTCAGATAATTATACCTGGCTGCTTATTTTTCTAGAGATCTATAGCAACACAGAGTGACTCTTATTTATGTATTGTCTGTCATCTCATTGGGTCTATAACTGCAGAGCTGAATAGTTATAGAATGGACACTATGATCCCCAAAGCCTAAAATACTATTTATCTCTTTACATAAAATGTTTGTTAGTTCTTACTCGACTGGTTTAGAGCAGTATTTCTGGACATTAGTATTTTTTATTCTTATTTAAGTTTAAGAAAGATATAGAAACAGACAGTGGGGAAGGGGGAGGAGGGGAAGGACCAGGAAGAACGGGTATTGTTTTGGGAGGCTGTGGAAATTTGGAAGGAGCCTCACTGAAGAAAGTGAGTCACTGGGGTCAGACCTTGAGGTCTTATAGAATGGTCTCAATTCTTGCTCACCTCTACTTGCTCACTGCCTATGCAGTGTGACCAGCTGCATCATGTTCCCATTGACAGACCTCCCCTGCCATGATAGACTCTATCTCATCCAACTAGAAACCCAAATAAGCCTTCCTCTTTTAAGTTGCTTCTTGCTAAGTATCTTGTCACAGCAGCAAGTATTGTAAGTAAGACAGAAGCAATTCTCTAGGACAGTGATGAGTTCTGTCTTAGTCATTGTTAAGGCTTGTCCCCTTGCTCACATCTTGAGGTCATTTCTGTACACACATAGTCTTCAGTATGGGTTGAAAGTTGTCGTGTCTTATGTTACTCTCTATACACTCAAGGTCCTTCAAGAAGAGTCTCCTCATTACTTTCAAACAAATGTCCCATAGTTCCCAGGAACCAAGCATTCTGTTTGGTTCCCATGACCAGCTGCTGTTATAACCTCTAGCCTCTTCTCTCAAGGATCTTCAAATTGATGTTATGTGTCTAGACATCTGACTCGACATATCCTGGAACCAAAAAATCTGTTTCTTGCTCCTACCACCTAGATGCTCCAAATCTCCACACACACACATTGCATGATTTCACTTTCAGAAAGCTGGCTGTTCTCAGACCAGTGGGTGCAACAGAGAGAATAAGTTCTAATTGTCCACTTACATGGAAGATTAAGTGAACATGCAGTAAGACCACAATGAGTGAGAAAAATTGAGCCAGACATAATGGGAAAATGAGAACTGTATGTATTGCAGTGGACAAGAAGCCACCAAAATGCCACCCATAGAAGTCATAAACAGGTCTGGTGATGTTTCACTGTGAGCTCATAGTATTGATTTAAATTTGAGCAAATACTGGATAAGAAAACAGGTATAAGAATCCCCAACACAAGTAGTTACACATCATCTCTAACTTTTGTTTGCATTAGAATTCTGGTGTCTTTTCTCACATTGTTAATGCAGGCTTGCAGACTCATACACTGCTCTCAAGGTGGCCCCTCTCCTGCTCTGGAGTCGCTCACTACTGTCATGTGTCATAGCCACACTCCATCTCTCAGAACTGGGCTCAGATGTCTGGCATTACTACAATTCCCTTGACGTCTTCTTCAGACGCAAACTCTCAGGCCAGCCAGGGAGCTGAAGGGATGGATTATGACAGTGTTAGTTGTGGTGTAATTTCCATCCATTTACCCAATGACTTTTGGGGCAGCAAGCCCTAGTTTTGTCTGCCTACAACACAGCTGAAAAGCTGAGGGAGAGGGTCATGTGCTCTGCTCTCTTAGGTGGTTGGATCGGAGCAGGGGGTGGATGATGGCTTGTGGTTGGTGCTCTTTACTCCTGTGCAGAATGACTGGACAAAGGCACCTGGATCACCAGTCATGTCTAATTGGCTCTGTACCAATGAGTGTCTGTCCCTATTTATACTATACCTAAATAAATTCTTGAGACCCTCAAGCAGTCTCTCATGGTTTCACGTAACAGTTAGCACAGACCTATGGAAATGAATGACTTGTTTTAAGTTCATGTGCTAAGCAATTTGGTAGTTAAAAAAATAATGGTATTGATCTAGAGAACCAGTGATGGCCACAATGAGGTGAATTGTATGTGCATGTGTTTTCTGCTCTTTGCAAAGTTCCTTAGTTCTCAATTCAAAGTAGCTAGTGCTTCAAAGAGTCAAAATGGTGTCAAAGTAAGTCAAGGAAATGAGACCATGGGTCTGGGCAAGCTCTAAACTATGCATGGATTTATCTTTGACCTCTTCTATTTCCCTTGAGGTATATACTCAGTCCTTATGCATCCACTCCAATCTCCCCAACTTTTATCTCTTACACAAACCCATATAATAAAAAGCAAAGAGCTCACTCTGTTCATGTGAACCAACTATCCATATGCTAATAAGGGGCACTCATGCTCAAGTTTCCGTATGCTAATTAGTTGCTCCCACCCTCAAGTTTCGTTTGATTCAGTCTCCCTCCTGTCTATGAAAGATGTTTGTATTTTCAAACTCACGATTTTTGAATTGTTTGGACTCGGTTTTACCTGAGCACCAAGCAGATTCTTGGGAGATCAGAGGGAATAAAGAAAAAACAATAAATTGGGAAAGATGTTGGTTTGGGGTGTTTAAAGCTGAATGAATGATCTCATTAGCCCAGTTTCCAGCCCACTGGCCTGTAGGATGAGTCCCTCCTGATTCACTCTGGGTTCGGGGCACTGGCTGGGCCTCACACTCCACCCCTTCAGCTATTGAGTTCATCTTAACTCCTGAGACAGTCTCTTCTAAACAAGAGAGATTCTTGGGTAGTGGGCCTTTTTAATTGTGTGGCATGCCGCACTGTCTGTATTTATTTATCTGCTAACTACTAATTCATCAGTAAAAGAAAAAGTTCCCTAATCCCAAAGGACAAAACTTCCTCTTTATCCATCAATCCTCATCCACTATACTATAATTGTGGATTATTTACACAAACCTCCTTTCCTTGGCAGCTCACAGCAAAAGGTGTCTGCAGCTAACAGATGAGATAGCAGGCAAAGTGATTTGTCATTACGAAGGTCATTAGTGCGTAAATGTTTCAATCTGTCCTTTCTTTGCTCTATTGCCAGGTCATGGAAGCCTTGGGGATAGGGCTTTGTTAGGAAAAAAAAATCTGTTTACATTTTGCATTTGTGAACACACACACACC
>NW_004949182.1:412725-423851 GCF_000317375.1 Microtus ochrogaster
ACCATCACCATCACCACACACCAAAGCCCTACGGGACAAATGATAATGAGGAAACTAAATCAGAAAGGTCAAATGCTCTTTGGCTAAGACAGAAAAGACACCAAGGGCAATCCTGCTTACTATAAGGGGTTACAGCTATACACAAAGTTAAAGTATATACCTACACTGATATTTTACCAACACAGCTTCATTTCTTGCTATGAGCATTCCCTGTCAGTCAGTGTTAATGAGAAGATGCAAACAACAGCCCTTTGGCTCACCCACTGTCCTAGCAAGGAGAGGCCCTGTGGAAATGTTGCCTCAAATTAACTGTTTACAAAAAAGAAAAAAAAAACTGCGGCTGTGCTGCCCTCTAATGGCTGTCACGTCACAGGTTCAGGGTGGCCAGTGTTGAGCTGGTGCCCCACCCTGGTCAGTGGCATCATGGAATGTGAAGTGTGGAAGTCTCTAAACTAATCTCACAGCATCTTTTCAAAAGAATCATCATCAGTTAGCCATCACTGAACTTAGACTTCTCTAGCTTCGTATTTGATTAGAGAAATTGTGGAGTTCTCAGGAACCAATCTTGGGTGATCTTTCACCAGGGGATGACAGAGCAGGAGGGAAAGTGCTTTGGGCAGCAAGAGAATATATTCTCCTTGAGAAGAGAGATATGCTGGGGACAGAAGTGTGACCCAGAGTACACAGCAGTGTCCTCTGAGGGCAACGATGGCAGGGTGTGTGTGTGTGCATGTTTGTGCATGTGTGTGTGTGCTTGTTCTCTCTTAACACCCATTAACCTGAATGCCCATCTTAACCTAGTTTGACGGTTCCCCTATGCCAGATTACTTACTGCCATTTGCATAGTAAATGTCACTGTGTCAAAAGTTAAAACCAAAATCTTAATCCAAGATTGACAGTTTGAGCTTCTAACATTCCCACTCTCAGAGCTAACTCTTAATTGTCTCCAAAGAGCAAAGGAGAAAAGGAGAAGGCATTATGGCTTGGATGTGTTTGGCACACGTTAGCACTGGGACCTGACCTTCGGTTAGCCTCCAAGTTTGACAAAGAGAAGAAGCAGCTTAGGGCTGCAGAAGAGAGGAACACAGAAGGCTCCACACGGGCTGCAGAAGACCTGCATCTAAACTAGCTGAGCAAGTCGCATACATATTAATAGTGGCATGTGGCTCTAGCAGCCACGCCTCAGTCAGAGCTGCTTCTATAGCCCAGCTGCTAGTCGCTGTCTCTGGGATCCATTTATAAATAATTGAAGTGTTTAGTGTCAATTACCACCACGTGCATGGAAGAGATCATTGGGTGAATGCCCATCAGATGGGGAATCCCAAATTACTGTTAGAAGGAGAAGATGGAGCAGGCCATTTGCCAGGATGCATACGCCTCTGTGTGTGTGTTTCTGTGTATGTGTGTTTGTGTGTGCGTGCATGGGTGTGTCTTTCCCTGCATGTATGTGTATCTGTATGAGACTTTGGGTATCTCTATATGTGTGTATGTGACTTTTTATGTCTGTATGTGTCCTTGTACATGTCTGTGTATCTGTGTGTATGTGCATGCCTATGCAAGTGTGTTTGTATATATGTCTGTGTGTGTATATTTGTGGGTGCACGTGTATGACTGTGTACACATGTGTAGCATTTAGCATATGTCTGTGCACTTGCACAGGACACCTGCTCCATTGCTCCCTCATCTTCTCCCTGTGAGACGCTTAGGTCCAAGCACCTGCTTTAACCTGAAGCTCTCTCAACCATTCTTTCATTTGGAAAAAAATGGTAGAATAAAAGAAAAAGATAATTGAGAAACAGAAAAACAAAATATCAGAGAGACAGATACCATTGCCACCATATCAAAAAAGTTTACTATGAACAATTAAAAATAAACTGAGGCACACATTAAAAAGAGTTCTCAGAACATTACTCCAAGAGATACAAAAATTCAAACTGTATTAGCCAGCAAAAGAGTGGAAACAGAGTTTTACAACAGCGTTATTTCAGAAATAATGCTTTCTAGAGTTGAGAAAGAATGCACATGAAAACTTCTTCATCTTCCATTGCACAGTGGTTTCTTATTTTAATACTGTTATTCTAGGATGTATAGAGCAGTCTTTGTATGCTCAGCTTGTGTGATGCCCTGATCAAGTCAGTTTTCAGTGTACAAATTGGTAAATATTTCCATTTTTATCTCTTAAAAACAGGTCACTGTAATTATGAAGGGAAGTTCAAGTCTGAATTTTTAAACAAATAGCTCCTTAAGCCATTTTTAAAAGATGCTGATGGAACTAATTTGAAGATGCAAGAGATTTTTCTTTTACAAAAATAAGTTTCGTATAACAGTGTTTCTAAACTTTTCTGGGCTAACTCATATTTCAAAGTAAGAAAACCTTTCTTCAAAATCACATATTTTAACCAGCATTATTTGCTGCAATATTTTTTTTCCTGTGGAGGATTCTATCAGATCCCATGAGAGGCTCAAACATTTGTAAGGCAGGGTCTCTACCCTGAAAGTACGTATAGCAGAAAGCATAGTTCCTGTAAAACAAACCCATGCTCCTACATGATTTTGTGATCATATCTAATACAAAAATATCTGAACAGCTCTCCCCAAGAAAGTCTTCAGAAATTCCTCTTGAATCAGATGTACAGAAAATACAATAGGAATTAAATCAAATGTGGAAAAGGCACTGAGAGTGTTCTGCATGAAACACTGTAATAAGAAGAGAGTGCCACTAGAGCAGAAGGCTGAGCCTGCAACTCCAGTGACTTTGCACAAGATCATATTTGATCATCTATGAACAGTCATCTACAGTTTTTCAAAATAGTGAGAAATTCTGAGCAGGAGATAGAGTTCATTTGTTCTCTTTAACCACTTGAGCTTAAGCTGTCAAAGAAGAAGTTTCTAACTACACTGGGACCAAAGATAAGGGGAAATGAGAAGAAAAGCCAGGCATATTTCTGGCATATTCAAGAGTTTTATTACCTGAAATGTCTAAAATAGATCAGTGCTGACATAGGTGCTGGAACTGAAGCAAAGATTCACCATCAGCTCGCGTCTGGGTCTCAGCTGTCCATGACAGGGACGACCATCCTCATGTTGTATTTCCGGTCTCTTCATGTTTCTGTATCCCATAGACACCCATGGGCATGACACATATGTTCTCCTTTTTTTCGAATTCAGCTTCTCTTGGGAGCATAGAGCATTTTTGATGACATATGTGGGAGGTGGGGGAGTGGTATCCTCACAGCAGCTGTTCTGTACTTGGATAAATGTTATATATGCCAATTGTATTGGCAGGAAAGAAGTAGGGAGAACTGGAAAACATTGTTTAGAAAAGGTGGAATAAAATAGAACGTACTTTTCAACTTTTTGCTTCATTTATTTCTTCTATTGATGTTTCAGCATCCCACTGAAATCTTCTGAATATTTTCTATCCATTGTCTCATTTATTGGGCTCTTGTTCTTTGAGCCTATCAACATCTGTAGATGCTCTAGAGGTCATGACCTGTCATAGTAAGGTGATTTTAGCAGAATTACTGCCAGATAGGTGGACAGACTCATGTGAGTTAATGCACACAATTCCTTCCTTCTCTTGTCTTCTGATTCAAATTATGGCCACTCCAAGAACATGGAACTGGATTTGAGAATAGAGACCTTGGAAAAGTCTAATATTGTCTCTGCTTTTGAACTTTTGTCTGTCAGGTAGAGAAATACCAAATACACATAGAGATTTGAAGGTGATTAGAAAGAAAATATTGCCTTGTTGATATAATTAGTCTGTCAGTTACCATACAAAGGATGATCATTCTGGTCTTTGGTCCACATGAATGAACAACTAAAATGTCGTTGGACCATTCTCAAGAGGTGATAGGATTTAAATCTCAAATGTTCCCTGAAAAACTAATCTGTTGAATACTTGATTACAATATAACAGTATCTAGAAGCAAAATCTTTCTGGTGTGATTGAATTATGAAAGATCTAATTTCACGGATATATTGACCTACTGATTCAGATAGAGTTTAGTAAGTTATTCAGAGCTAGAAGAAACTCAAGGTGGGGTTTGGTTGGAACATGTTACTGAAAGCATCTCTTGAATGGTGTAGTTGACCTTTGGGCTTTTTTTTCCTGTAGTACTATTTATTTCCTGGATACCACCACGAGTTGAGCTCTTTCCCCCTACCATATGCTCTTACCATGATTCTCTGCTTCAGCTTAAGACACTAAAGCAGCTAGGTAAGCAAACCTGGATTGAGTCATTTGACACAAGCAAATTAATTCTTCTTTATTATAATTTACTCAGGTGCTTTGTCACGGCAATAGGAAGCTCTATGGACTATGTAGCACCTGCAGATCTCCAGGTCATTTTTCAAGTATCAACCATTTAAGAGAAGCACCCAGATCCCCTAGCGAACACCAGTGAAGCAGCTTGGGATGGTGGATGCTGAGACCAGACCAGTTTCAGGGTCCCTCTCCTATCCCTTCATCATTAGTGTGACTCTGTATTGCCCCTTTGAGATCAGGATCTCTACCTTCTCCATTTGTTTAAAGACCCAGGCTCTAACAGAGTACCTTGAGGACAGGAACTTTCCTCTGTGTGTTTGCTGAATTGAACAAACATGTTTTCACATGTAGTGTGTGCTACAGTGTAATAACAACAGTTCTGACTCTAAAAGATTTACCTTTTTCTTCTTAACAGCTCAACAAAAATATGTTATTATCACTCTGATGAGTGAAATATTTGTGTACTGATATGGATATATGAATAATATTTAACTAAAAGGTCCAGTTTTATTTCTGATAGAATGTGTTTCTTCACCCCCAAATAAAAGATTAAATCCCACATGATAAATAATGAGAATTTAATTGTTCTGTTGCTGACATTGCTTGCCAGGGAATCAGTGATCTTAAACACAGCAGAGATGCCCAGAAGATATTTTATTGATTTTTTTTTTAAAGAATGATCGGGACGTTGGGGAAAGAAAAAAGAAAAAGAAAACTGAGTTCGTGCATTTTCTCACTGTGTGGCTGAAATGGACCTTCTCTCTGATCTATACCATTACCTTCCGCAGGTGAGCAACGCCCTGAGGGACTGTTGAGACTCAAACTGTAAACCAGCATCAGGAGTGCCTTGTGCAGCAGTAATGTAAAGGCTTTAAAAATAGCATGGGTGAAATGTCAACTATACACACAGTCTTGAAACTTTAAGCAATATAGTTCATAGAAGGAATTTCCTAGGGTTAAATAAGCTAGACACGCTGCAAACACCAATGCATTAAAGATACTTCCTATATCATTATTGTATTATTTGAGTTTAACATGTATGAGAGATCCCTGGTTTACCTCCTTACTTTGTACAGCTCTGAGAAAAAAAAATGTGTAATGACTTACAATTTCCTTCTATATAAATAAACAATAATAATGCCTTTTTATCTCACATACTTATTTCTTTTTCTGTGCATGTGCATGTGATTTGGGGTGCTAAAGAACATGAGCTGAAGACAGGAGGAAGTCAAGAGTTCTGCTTGCTGAGTCAGGAGCTGTGTTAGTAGCCAGCAGGCTCTGGCAATCCTCTTGCCTGTCTCCAAAAATGCAGGGTGCTGAGGATTTGAACCCGGGTTGTCATGCTTGCACAGTAAATACTTCTTACCCACTGAGCCATTTCTCCAGTCCATGACTAGCATTTAAAATTCCTTTAGTTTCCAATCATCCCGTTGCCCCAAGTTCTCCCCATCCTACCCTTCTCACTTTTTTCTCACTATCTCCCTTTACCCCCCTCCCACCCCACCCTTAAGATCCCGGTTTTTTGCCTGGCAATCTTGTCTACTTCCCCTACCCAGGAGGATAGCTATATGTTTTTCTTTGGGTTCACCTTCTTATTTAGCTTCTTTAGGATATCAAAATATAGACTCACTGACCTTTATTTGTGGCTAGAAACCAATTATGAGTGAGTACATCCCATGTTCATCCTTTTGGGTCTGGGTTACCTCACTCAGGATAGTATTTTCTATTTCCATCCATTTGCATGCAAAATTTGAGAAGTCATTGTTTTTTACCGCTGAGTAGTACTCTAATATGTATATATTCCACAGGGAAGCACATATCTTAATTAAGGGAGCCATCTTAGGGTTGGGAAGAGACTTGGACCTAGAGGGGCTTCCAGGTGCCCAAGGCGAGGTCCCCAGTTAGTTCCTGGGGCAGCTGAGGATAGGGAACCTGAAATGATCCTATCCTATAGCCATACTGATGAATATTTTGCATATCACCATAGAACCTTCATCTGGCGATGGATGGAGATAGAGACAGAGACCCACACTGGAACACTAGACTGAGCTCCCAAAGTCCCAATGAGGAACAGAAGGAGGGAGAAGATGAGCAAGGAAGTCAGGACCAAGAGGGGTGCACCCACCCACTGAGACAGTGGGGCTGATCTATTGGGAGCTCACCAAGGCCAGCTGGATTGTGACTGAAAAAGCATGGGATAAACCCGGACTCTCTGAATATGGCAGACAATGAGGGTTGCTGAGAAGCCAAAGACAATGGCACTGGGTTTTGATCCTACTTCTTGTTCTTGCTTTGTGGGGGCCTAGCCAGTTTGGATGTTCACCTTCCTAGACCAGGATGGAGGGGGGAGGACTTTGGACTTTCCACAGGGCAGGGAACCCTGACTGCTCTTCAGACTTGAGAGGGAGGGAGAGAGGAGTGGGGGGAGGGCGGGAGGAGTGGGAGGCTGGGAGGAGGTGGAAATTTTTTTTTCTCAATAAAAAAAAAATTCCTTTAGTTTGAACTAACTTAAAATAGAATCAGTTCTTACTTGAGATTTGGGATTTGAACCTCATCCAATTCAGTCTATACTGAGACACAGCACAATTTTCAAAGGACTTCTCTCATATAGAGTAAATGGGTTCTGGAGGCCAGATAACTTCAGCGCTTTTCCTAATTTTTACTTATGTAAAGAGGTATGTTCAGACCTCTAGTTGCTCCAAGTGTGTCTGAGGAAGGGTCATTATGACTCGTTTTTAACAGCACCCTGGCACCCAGAACAAATGCCATGAGGGTTAAATTATCATCTGTGGTTGGTACCCTAAAAACATGATCAGAAGAATTGAGGTTTGTCTCTCACTGTGATTCAAGATGAATTTCCTTCCTAATCCTGACAGAGCCTGGAGACAGACTGTGGGACCAGGGCAGAGTTCCTTGAGACACAGCCTAACTCAGTGAAGGGCAGACATTGCCTAAAGACCTATTATTTGCTGTTTTCACAGTTTTAGACTGAGAATAAAGGTGTAGATATCTATTTTCAAAGCTCTTTAAATTTTAATTTTCCAGTTCTTTTCATCTTACACAAAAGACCTTATGTAGTGACTTAGTTTGCTTGTATTTTAATGACTACAGGAGACTGGAAGAATTTCAGATCTATCCCTTTGCTGATTCCGAATATTTCAAAAACAGTGTGTAGTTAAGGAATATGAAAGACATGTGAGGAAAAACTGCATTAATAACCAGCTGTTGTGCTCCAACCCCAGCATTCAAGAGTTGGAGGCAGAAAAATCTTAACTTTGAAATCAGCCTGAGATGCATAGTAAGGTGCTGTGTCAAATACCGAAGGAAAGGGAGAAACTACATTGAGATAGAAAAAAGTCTATTGTGTTGTGGGGATGAAGAGAGGAAGAAAGAGAGGGGGGAGGAAGGGAGGAGGGAGGAGAGAGGGAGGGGGAGGGGGGGTAGAAAGAGGTGAGGACCAATAGGTCTTTCATCCAAGTGCTTTATTAATAACACATCAACTAGTACACTGAGAATTCCAGTCCACCAGAGAAAAACAAAATATTAACTTTGACATTTTCAAGAAAAGGCAGGGAGTCTTGTACCCCAAGGAAACAGGATTAGTTAACTGAGAACTGTAGTACATTACAGAGGTAGGAAAGATGAGCACATGTGACTTAGGCTACACCCCAAAGGTCACTATTACTCAGTGAGGGATTTTAGGCTAAACAAAGAGGTAGATCATGAATGGCTATTCAATGGCCAAGATAGTTCATGATACTTGGCCCTGGACTGGCAACGATCTAGCCTCTATGATCATCGAGTTGGTGAGCTTTGGTGGGTGTCCTGGTAGAGTGAGGTTTCATTCTGGAATTTCTGGGAGTCTTAGATTTAAATTAGCATTGTAACAAAGATAAATATAAGTGAGCTAAAAGTGGTAAACACAGAGTTTATGTATTAATTTCTACTGCAGTAGAAGACAGAATTTATATAAACTAAGGTCAACTCCTTCAAGACAAGAGTAAAAGCTTTTTAAATACTGAGGTATGTTCATGAAAAAAACAGAAGGAATGAAAGGGAATGAAAGGCTAGACAATTTAGGTTTGCTAATTGGTGTTTATTTTTAGGGCCAAGAAGTCTGGACCTCTATGATGGGAGATAGCACAGGCTGAACCTTCTAATGGGGCCTAAGAGACATGGAGCAATAGTGAATTCCTTGAGTATTTTTTATTTCAGGAGATGACTGCAGATCTTTCTGGAACAACTCTAAATGGTAGAAAATTTATATCTTTAAAAGCAGAGAGATAATTGGTAATTGCTAGCTCTTTTAATTGGACATTTTAAGGATGTAATTGGACATTTTAAGGATGGAGCCACACTAGGGACAGTTTTTTTTAAGTTGGTAAAATTCTTAAAAGGATTTGGCAGTAGGACTAGCCAAGTCTAAGGCACTCTTAAATATCCAGTGTCTTGTAAGAGGTGGAAGGTCAGATGAGAGCATTGCCTGGCTAGATAGACATTGACTCTTGAAAATCACTGAGGCTGCTGCCTCGTCCTCCAAAACCAGGCACTGAAACTGCAGGCGTTTGCTTACTGGCCAAAATATCTGGACCTCAATATATCTGTGGCCCTGGTGTTCAAAATTGCTAGGAAGATTATAAGATTATGATCTACTTTTCTGGTAAAGAAGAAAGCCAAACCACTATACCCTCCTTCAAGAGATATTGGGAATGAGGTTGTCAATCTCCCAGACAAGAAATCAGGCCCTGGGAAGCTGTGTACTCCAGGGACTGTAAGAAATAGTTTAAAGCTCATCTATAAATGTAGGCTGCTGAAATGGTCCCTTTGGTCCCTGCCACCTTCAACCTTCAGTGTGCCCATTACTCTGTAATAAACTTGTGTCTCTTCTACTATGTTCTGTGTGTCCCATTTAAGTTTAACAAGTGAAGATCACAAGTTTAAGGTACTGCAGGAAGGCCAGAGAGAGACCGCAGTTAACAAAAGCAATTTCTGCTGTGGCACAAAGGCAAGAGCTGAGGAGGTACAAAGGGAGTCAACTTGTGTAGTAATTTGTTTTGTCAGTGTATGAACTTTTAAAAAATGAGGAAAAAAATGAACAAGCCACAACAACAAATGTTGGTTTGACATATTGTAGCCATTGGATCTACCTAATTCCTTACTGCTCTGTTTTGGCTATTTAAATGTTGACAGCTGCATTTTTCTGTAACAGTGGATTTTGCTATTTACTTCAAAAATACTTCAGTCATAGTCTGTGAGATATGCTTCCGACTCAGTCCAGAGTGGATGTCTCTTTCCATATCACATGATGGTTTCTGTCTTACATCCTGCCTTTAAAACACACACACGTGCACACACCCACACACAGAATTTCAATTTGGATGATCTTGAGAGTATTTCTCTATAAAGTCTTCTCTGGCTTTTATAGAAAAATTGAAAGTGAGTTTTTGTAAATGCTTATAAAAATTGAAGGTTCTCAGTGTATCCAAACACAGATTGATATTGTTTATATGCCGTCGTGTTCAAGTACTGCAGCCTCTGCAGAAGCACGTAATTAAACCTGGTGGCATTTTCATTTTCAACCTCATCATAAACATTTCCCTGTGAGCAATAAGGTGCCATTTTCAGGCTCTAGCCAGAAGTTCCTACTGTTTAGGAACAATATTTGTGAAAGTTTTAGCGGGGGGCCAAACTCTAAAGTGGTGAAACATAAAGAATGTTTTTAAAACATCACCCTTGATGCTTGTTTGCTCTCCGAAAACTAATTTCAATCTATGGTTCGATGTTTATAAATAGGACAGACTCAATACGAGAATTCCATGCTTTCTGCAAAGTTTGAGGTACAGCTGAAACAAACCTGAATACTGCTTAATACATACATATACATGTGCATACACACATATACATATATATGTATATATGTATAAAGTGGTTCTCAACCTGTGGGTCGTGACCCTCTTATGAGTCAAATGACACTTTCACAGGGGTTGCCTAAAACCATCAGAAAACATAGATATTTACATTAAGATTCATATCAGTAGCAAAATTACAGTTATGAAGTAGCAATAAAAACAGTTTCACGATTGGGGGTCAGCATAACATGAGAAACTGTATTAAAGAATCACAACATTACAAAGGTTGAAAACTACTGTGTGTGTGTGTGTGTGTATGTGTGTGTGTATATGTGTGTGTGGTGTTTTATTGAGTCTAGAGCTTAAGAATTTGAGAGGGAGATTAAGAAAAAAATGAAAACTACAAATACAAGTTTAGAAATGAGAATGAATATTTGGAATGGAAAATCAATTACAAGCTGCTAAGTTAGAAAAGCTGTCAAACACTATAATGTTAAAATGACCAGGACTGCAAGATATGCTATTGCTCCGGCATTTTCCAATACTGCAATGTATTTTCCTCACATACAGTTCTCTTCTTTAAACAATAATTTGTATGACAAAAGCACATAACTGTGTATTACAGAGGTTATTTAGCTAGTCTTCCCCCCTGCATGACCAACTTTTCTCTAAAAAGGCTTATCGGGGACTATTGTAGGTTCTGAAGGCCATATATTCTCTGACACAGCTATCTATCCCTGTTGTTAACACACACACACACACACACACACACACCCCACACGAAGGAGCATAGCTGTGTTCTCATAAGCATTACTCGTGGGCTTTGAATTTGAGTTCAACACAATTTCCATGTATCCTGTATTTGTTTCTCCTGGGTATTGAACCGAGAATCTCCTGAGTTTGGGGCCGTGCAAAGGCACAGCTGATAGTCCGCTTACTTTTCATCTGCTGACAAATGCCTGTATGTATGTCTGTGCAGCACATGTGTGTTTTGTGCCTTTAGTGGT
>NW_004949182.1:426161-435727 GCF_000317375.1 Microtus ochrogaster
AGAAGGGGGGAAGGGTGGGAGGAGGGGGAGGGAAATGGGAGGCTGGGAGGAGGTGGAAACTTGTTTTTTTTTTTTTTCCTTTTCTCAATAAAGAAAAAAAAAGAATTTGAGAGGGAGATGAAGAAAAAAATGAAAACTACAAATACAAGTTTAGAAATGAGAATGAATATTTGGAATGGAAAATCAATTACAAGCTGCTAAGTTAGAAAAGCTGTCAAACACTATAATGTTAAAATGACCAGGACTGCAAGATATGCTATTGCTCCGGCATTTTCCAATACTGCAATGTATTTTCCTCACATACAGTTCTCTTCTTTAAACAATAATTTGTATGACAAAAGCACATAACTGTGTATTACAGAGGTTATTTAGCTAGTCTTCCCCCCTGCATGACCAACTTTTCTCTAAAAAGGCTTATCGGGGACTATTGTAGGTTCTGAAGGCCATATATTCTCTGACACAGCTATCTATCCCTGTTGTTAACACACACACACACACACACACACACACCCCACACGAAGGAGCATAGCTGTGTTCTCATAAGCATTACTCGTGGGCTTTGAATTTGAGTTCAACACAATTTCCATGTATCCTGTATTTGTTTCTCCTGGGTATTGAACCGAGAATCTCCTGAGTTTGGGGCCGTGCAAAGGCACAGCTGATAGTCCGCTTACTTTTCATCTGCTGACAAATGCCTGTATGTATGTCTGTGCAGCACATGTGTGTTTTGTGCCTTTAGTGGTAAGACATGTTGAGTCCCCTAGACCTAGAGTTAAAGCTGGTGGGAGTCTCCATGGAGAGCTGTGAACCAACGTCTCTTGCAAGAGCAACAAGTGCCCTTAACTACTGAGCCATCTAACCAACCCCTATTGATAATTTTTAAAAGTTACTTTTAATCTCTTTAGTTGTTAATAATACTTATGTTTAATGTTTAATAGTTTTGAAAAATGAATCCTTTCATACTTGACCATGTGAGATAGTCTTTTTCTAATGTGACTAATTTATGTTTTCTTAGTTGATGGCATTCATTAATCAGTTTATGATTGATAACATCAATAAAAATGGTATAATATGAATTCTATTATCTTTTCTACATTATTACTAGTTAACAGTGAGTAACCAAGAATTTTTTCTATTTCTCAATAAGTTTAGCACTCACTCATGTTATTCTAAGAATTTGTTTACTGCTGGTAGTATGAATTTGCCAGCACCCTATTAAGTATTACTTTTTGCTATGCTGTCAATCGTTTCCTGGTTATACATTCGATGTTGGATGAATTCATCTCTTACTTTGGTCATATTGCTTCAGGTATGTATATTTCTTGATTCTAAAATTGCTCTCCACTCTTTCATAAACTTTAATCACAAGTTAAGGAACACATAATCTACTTCTAACTTAAATCTAATTCCTCACATGATCTATTGAAGCATCCAAGCAGAGGTTCTCAACTGTATTGCCAACTTCAAGCACAATGGTCTGCCAATTATCCCAGGGAGCCATAACAGCAACGCGACAGTTAGTGCTCACTTTCTTTGTCCAGAGTACTGAAGGACTCACTGTGTATTCCTTCAAAACCCTGAAGTGTATTTATTAGTCATGTATGCCTTAGTCAAACTCCAGATGTGCCAATAGCCACTGCAGTCTGTGAAGGGAAGAGGCGCCCCAGAAGAAATCCAGCTGTAAAGTTACAACACTTTTGGCTAACATTATAAACATACTAAGTACTATAGGCATCTTCATGCTTAAGTCTCTTGGTGAGTCTGCCTCTGAAACCCACTAGGTGGCCTGTCATATCACTGAGCAAGCCCTGCTGTAAACCCTCCACATGCCTGTGATGATTTATCACAAACAGTAAGAGAAGAACATTAATCAGGTATTCCAGAGGATCCAATGAGAACACATGGGACCCACAGATTACATAAAAGGTCATTTTTAACACAAGAAGTAATAGTTCAATTATTTTTTTTAAAGAATAAATTAAGAAAGTCATTTCCTGAGATTTTTTTTTCCATTTGGAATGCTCAGGACATTTCATTCCACAAAGCTTAATAGGAACTTGTATATCATAATAATATCATAATTACAGACTCTAATTTAATTATGTGAATGCACATATTAATTTATTCTGCGAGTTGTAAGAAATATACATCAACTAAACATTCTGACAGGTCTAACAGGTCAAAGCTATAGAGGAAAGCAAGAAACCAGTGAAGTCATTTCCACAGTGAAACGAAGAAAGGGCAATCACAGCTCACAAAAGCAGACTCTCCGGATGGTAAGGTAATTACAGCCAGATCACTGGCTTCCCACCACAGCAGACGCTGTTTTACAAGTGAGAGAGAAATGGATGAGTTTGAACTTTGCATATCTTCATGGCTTTAAAAGGGGCCACACTCTTGAAGGTTTCCATAAAATAACCTCTGTGTAAGAAGTCCTGTGAGGGTAAATCAGTCTGCGTCGGACGCCTTTCTCCTGTCCTTCCTTTCTGTTTCTTTTAGCTTTAGGGTATTCCTAATACATGTCTAGCCTATGCCCACAGCATTTGAATGTCTGTTGTTTTCCTAATAAAAACCTAATAGCTTTTTTCAGTACCATGATTATCCATGTAAAGGATAATTAACTCCAAGAAATTACTATTTTTTAAAAGGCTTAGATACTATAACAACAGTACAGATACCTGAGGTTTATTTTCCAACCTATTAAGCTAAATGCTATATTGAATTTTAAACTACATGCCCACAGGTCTGCCTGGCTGTGGAAAAAAATTAAATATAAGACATTAGATAAATACAAACAAAACCAGATAATTTAGAAAAATAATCATGTCACACATAAAAGACTTTATAATATTCTTTATAATATTTTATAAAATATATTTTTTCTAATAAGTTTTAGACTTTGGTTCTTATAAAGTAACCTATGGCATTACAAATAGTTTATCTTTCCTATCCTCATGTCTTTACTTACTAAGGTGTTGTTTTATCAAGGTATATGTGGTCCTCAGAGCAGTAATACCAGTTAAGTACCTCCCATCATCGAGAGACAAAATAATATTCCCATAATTATTTTTACCATTATGCTTATCCATCATGGTTGTGTTGAAGTTGTGATTTTATGTGCATCCCTATTGCTTGCAATAACGAACATCTCACAAGCATCACAGAGCTTTGGGGGCATGTTTGGAGACAATGCTTAGTTAGGCAATGTTGTGAATTTTGACATCTCTCTTCATGGCTTAGAAAATTCTCCATTTCAAACATATGATTTCCACTTTTTGAAGGTCAGAAAATTCTTACTTTCTTCAATATTATAAATGGAATTACAGGGTCACAATATTGTGAGAAACCAAAGGTTTTTTAATTTATTTATTTTTCAAAACTGTCTTCTTGCTCAATGAGTCTAAGAATTCTATCATTATGCAGAATATGCCACTAACTTGTGACAGACCAGTGATGGTTGAACTTTGAGTCCAAATCTCCAAATATTTTGGGAATAAGCATGGGACATAAACATCAGGCTTCAGGGAAATTGGAGCAATTCTCTGTTGTTTATAAAGTAGTGTTGACACCTTCCCTGGTTCAGCAAGACATACTTCAGTCTGACAGGTAAATTCTCCTGTCCTTAGGTGGGAGTCTAAAGTTACCCAGTAAGATCTATGGTTGTATTTCTATTTCCTTTTTCTAAACCTACATCACAGAATTATAGGACTGAAGATATTCATAGAAATTATTAGCCAAGCAACACATTCCTCTGGTTTCTAATATCCAGGATGTTAAGTCTTAAAATATTATCAATTTACAGTACTGAGCCATTGACCAGGTGGCCACTGTGGTTCATGTCTATATTAATGTTAATTAATATAAGGTTCTCCCTTATAGTCTGTTATTTGGCAAGTTGGTATTTGCAGGACATGCATGTGAGTTTCACCTACAAATTCTTTACCACAACAACACGAACAAGAAAGTGAGGGTTAGGGTTCTCAGTCACCATACTGACCAGGAGGCTGTATTATAATCAAATCCGAACAGGGCATCCTAAATGTGTGTGTATATATGTATACTCACAGGTAGGTATACATTCTTTAAAAGTTCTTATTAAAATATCTTATATCGGATTGGAGGAATATGAGCATATGCTACTCCCGCAGAGGACTGGAGTTCAATTCCCAGAACCCACACGAATAGTTCACAACCAAATGCATCTCCAGCTCCAGGGCCATCTTATTCTTTACAAAAAGCTGTACTCACATACATAGGCGCATATAAACATGTCATTAAAAACAAGAAATAGATCTTTAAAAAATATGTATGCTTGGAAAAGAAGAGGAGTGTAAAAAATTGAAAATAAAAACACTTCACTACTCTCTTTTCCACGAAATTATTGAATTTCTCAGCTTTACCTCATTCATCTGGGAATCCCACTGAATGTGTTGACATCAGGGAAGTGAGTAGAACAATTACCCTACTAGCCAATCTTCAATGCCCCATGTTGGTGGAAAAATTTGGAATGCATTTGACCAAAAGAAGTTACAGGAAGTCCTCTGGACAAAAGATCCTGTACCGTATTTAACAGGAAGTAAAAGCATCCACATTTTGTTGCTTTATTCTCTTTCATTTGTCTTACAGTTTTCCCAACTGAAAGTACAAAGCACACTTTGGTTTTCACACCATTTAGCATGCCCAGGCTCGTTTTCCTCTGCTACAGTCTGCACACAAAGTGCCCTGCCCCATCCAGAGTCCTGTGTAGGAAGCTGGGTCCCCAGCTGCAGGTGGTCCTGAGAGTACTTTGTCTGAGACTTATTGTCTGGCTCCCTGCATCCTGGCTGCCTCCTGTTGGTGCTTCTGATGTCACAACACTCTTCCTTAACAGCCTTCAGAAACCAGAGTACCAAGTGAGGGTGCACCAACCCGTTGAGACTGTGAGCCAAAGGAGCTGCCATTGTTTGAGGAGCACAGGTTTTAATTACTTATAAAGGAATGCAGAAGAGACCCAAGTAAATGTCCGTCGTTCTTCTGTTCAGCTGCTCACCAAAGCTCCAGGCAGTTGTCCTTTGCAGGTAGAAAAAATAAAATCATTCAGATTTGTGTTGAGAGTATCCTAGCCACCTTCTCGAGCTAGATCTCACAAGACTGTGACAAAGGAAAGAATCTACCACTCTCATATATGACTGAGTTTGAACAGAGGGAAAGAAAGGAAGTGGTGGGCTAGATGTTAGGACTTTGTAGGCTTGAGAAAACAGAACTCTGATGGGGTTATGAAGGACTCTGATATTAAAATGAAATTTTACATGGGGTCTGAATTCCTCCATGGAAACATAGAGGCCCACAGTTCCGATACTAGCAAGTGGAAAGTGCTGTGAAAATATTACTCTCCCCTCATGTAGTTGGCAAAAATAGAGGGGAATTTCATCTTTCACCTCTCAGAACACTTGTAAGTTTCTTTTATTAGAAATCACCTAAGCAACTCAGATTAACCTAAAAATAGTCTTTAAGAAGCAACTTTCTGCTTTCAATAATCATATTTTATCTTATCTCATCATCAAATAATAGACCCTACAGTGACTTTTTCTAATGTTCCATGCTCTGACAGTTCCATACTTGGCTATACTCCAGCTCCATTACCCTCTTGCCGCCAGTGCCATCTTCTTCCCAAATCCTCTCCCCACATCCATATCTTTTTGCCTTTTGTTGTTGCTTTGCTTTGCTTTGTTTTGTTTTGTTTTTCGTGAGCCCTGGGTAGAAGCAGGACCACCCTTGTGGGCACAGTGTGATGCTGTCCTCTGAAGCTTGAGTAATTCTCAGAGAATCCATGGTTGCTTTGAATACAAATCTCACAGGGTCATGGATTTTAGTGATCTTGACTTCGCTTTGTACCTGCATAGAAAGCCCTGGTGAGTTTTATCAAACTGAAATATCCACATTGATAAATTGATCTTCCCTTCTTTTATTTTGTTCAAGTAATGAAAACGTTCTCAAAAATGTAATTTTTAGAAAAATTAAAAATATTCCATCACTAAAATAACTTATAAAAATCAGCCATATTACAGTGGACAGCACCATAGTATGTGGTCTAGATTGAGGTTCTGAGCATCTATGAAATTTATGCATGTAGCATTCAATTACTCTCAATTCTTGTTTGAAATTGAGACTTTCACATGTTATTTTTGCTTAAAAGTTGAACGTAGAATGTATCTCAGTTGATGTGGAAGTTGTCCAGCATGCATGAAGCTTTGAGGTCAATCGTAAACACCGTAAGGCAAGTGTGATGATGGAGCCACCTTAACAGGAGGATCAGAAGTTCAAGATCACCTTTTGTTCTACAATTAGTTCTAGACCACCCTGGGCTACATGAAACAATGTCTCAAAAATAAAAGCCACAAAAATTGAAGTTTACCAAACTGAACTTGACAAAATCGGACTCTCTGTGTCTCCCAGTATACAAAGCACTAATATCTGGAGCTCTAGGTATTTTCACTTACAGTTTTCATTGCACTCCATAATCTTGATTTAGCTATTCAATCCCTTATAATAAAAATACCCATGCTTACAAATCAGGTGTGGGCTTAGTATTTCTATTCCAGTGTAGGTGTTACATTTATGTTCATTCAATCTGTTTATCTCAGAAAACGGACTCAAGGACTGTAAACTTGTTTTCTGAGGTCAGCCTCTGGTCACCTGACCCATGCATAGGCATTTGATGCATGCTTCTGACAACGGCGACACAAGATTGTGCCATCACGTTTGACACTGTATTCTAACATGTGCAATGCAGAAAAGCATGGCCACAAAGCAGTTCTAAAAACAGAGCAGCAGTCTGGAATCCTGGGTATCTGCTCTTTTTAATGATTGGCATTCAGACATCCGAAACACCACACTGGAACAGCAGGGGCAGCCTAGTTTGATATGAAGCGCTGTACATTGTGGTTTTTTTTTTTTTAAACACAGTGAGCTTGATTTTTTTTTTCTCTCCTTCTAAAAGTGATTTAGCAAGTTGTCCTCTGGGAGATGCTAATGGAGCAGTGTCCTGGAATCTGAAGCCAGCTTCTGTTGCTACTAACATACATCAAGGAATGTTTCCTATGGTTTCAAACACATGCAGAGCCGCAAACAGGGGCATACCTAGGTTACTGACAATGCTTTCTTGTTTAATCAAAGAGATAAATGCTTTACTAGGCACAGATCCTCCCAAGAACAATGTTCTTGATGTGACTGCAGTGAACAAAAACACCAGCCTCCTGCCAAATGAGGCTAGTTGGGTGGAAGGCTGTACAACTTGACCTGGGAAGATGTAAACAAATGTTAGTCCAACCCAGATTGCCAGAGCAACAACAGATCAAAGAGAAGGCCCCATCTGATCCCACCTTAGAGAACCGAGGGGTGTGTCGGAGTGACTCACAGAAGCAAGATAGACTTTAAAGCAAAGGGTTCTATCTGTTGCCTAGGTTTGACATTTCAAAGATTCTTGCTGCTTGTTGCTGTTCATATAGAAAGGCAGGTCCAGCCCAAGGCAGGTATGAGATGAAGAACAGATCTCTGTTTCTTCTCTCTACCAACACCCATCAACACATGGTGTGTGGGTAGAATTAGGTTAAAATGAACATCCTTGGAAGAGAACGAAATTATCAGCAAAGGAAGTACGCTGTAGAATAAAGAACAGAGGGCGGGTTGATATAGAAGGTGTCAGAGCACTGATCGTATACCCAAAGAGTCCGCCACTGACCACCTGCCTGTTATTTCTCAAAAGTTTTTAGACAATATATTAAGTTTCAGGCTCAGGACAGAAGAGGACAGAACACGGGGAACATGTTGCTAATTGTCAGCTGTGAGCTGGACACCAGGATAAATGATTTTCAGGGGTCTTCACATCCCAGTGCGATGTGGTTCAAGCTGAGTACAGCATAGGTATGCCCTGAACAGTCCTATGGAGAGGTGTGTGAGGGCGAGGCTAACCTAGCACAAACCCAGAGAAGCAAATCAAGACGCAAAGCCAGGACCACATCTCCCACTATGAGAAGATAAAGGTCTTGGATTCTCATCAAGGTTTCTGTTCTGTGGCACTGGCTGCAGATATGAGCTTGACACAGCAGTACAAGTCATCAGGAGCATCTCCCAGTAGAGACTGCCACTATGAAAATGGGAGATAGAATGGGCAGAAAAGGTAGAAGGACATTCCAAGCTTTCTAAAAACCAGGAGCTTGTTCACACAAACTTTATACAGGAAAAATCAGACCTTGCAAGCAGCAGTGAGTGTGCCTGAGTAGACGGCCTGCTGAAAGTTAGAATCCCCCAGAAGTCCTCCTTTGGAGTGAGCTCTGGTTAGACACCTCCCACACCCAGGCTCGGGTACAGCTGGCCCCTCTTCTTCCTGTCTCTGCCACCTGCTCTCTGAGTCATCGTCCTTACATTTCTGAAGTACAGCCAAACCTCCTAATGACCTTCATTCATTGATTCACTCAATGTCATATACCCTTAGCAGATGTCCTAATTAAAAAGGAAAAAAAAAAACAGCATAATACGTGACATTTAATGAATTGTATAAAAATCTATGTGTGGGCATACTTGGTAAAACGGAACAGGAATTCATTATTTTTATTCCGTGTTTACATTCCTATGCAAACAATTAAAATGAGAAGGACTTTTTTAAACCTTTAGCCAGTTTTTTTTTAATGCTAAAGGTAAAGTGTCAGGCAGCCTGTATTAACATGAAAAGTCTTTTTATTACTAATAAAAATAAATCCGCACAAACCCAGGGACAGCTTTGGCGTATGTGTAACCAAACTCAGCTGACATGATTTTTCAGGTTTAGGGCAATAAATCAAAACTGGGGTTTCCATATATTCAAAAGTAAACAAAGAAATAACCTCTCTTCTATTGCTCTTTTGAACATCCTATTAGGTAATGAACTAGTTCTCTACTTAAGAAATATTTATAATCTAAAAAGTTTTCAAAATTTTAAAATATGCTTTAAAATAGTTGCATTAAACATGTCCTTTTGTAGTTGTGAATTATTCTTCTTTGATATATGATGTAGGAGGCTCTTCTATCTATCTGCTGCTTTCATTGCTTAATTAATAAAGAACACTGCTTGGCCTGATAGGTCAGAACATAGGTAGGCAGAGTAGACAGAACAGAATGCTGGGAGAAAGAAAGCAGAGTCGGGCAGACGCCATGCTTCTCCTACACAAGACGGATGGTGGTTAGAATCTTCCCAGTAAGCCACCACTTTGTGGTAGTACACAGATTATTAGAAATGGGTTAATCAAGATGTGAGAGTTAGCCAATAAGAGGCAAGAACTAATGGGCCAGGCAGTGTTTAAATGAATACAGTTTCCATGTAATTATTTCGGGCTGTAAACTAGCTGGAGAGCCAGGCAGTGGGAAGCAGCTCACCGCTCCTTTCACTACAGATATATTTGTACCTTGCTCTGATCTTCATACAGAATTTATTATTAGTAAGAGAGAAAAATATCTGAAATACTATGGTTGCTACTGGTGACTTTTCTTTTTTCCCTTGCAAAGGAGGTGTGTGTGTGTGTGTGTGTGTGTGTGTGTGTGTGTGTGTGTGT
>NW_004949182.1:436312-477562 GCF_000317375.1 Microtus ochrogaster
CCCCTTGAGGAAGAGACTGGTCAGTTGTCCTCATCAACATAGCCCATGAAACTTAATATGGACAAGTTCAACAGAACCACCATGTTTCAGCATTGCCAGGGCATACATTTCATTTTTTTCATTTTTCATGTCTTTTGATGGCTTTCTTGCCACCATTCTGCCTTTATTAATACATGAATATCTTATGATCTGAGAAAATCATACCTCATACTGGTCAGCTCCAATTAGATTACTTTGCCATCATTTCACCAACTTAGGTATATTTCTGAGCTGGCATTTAAACCAAGAACTAGCTCTTCTCTCTTCCCTCACAAGGTTGCCCTTCTTTCCCAGTCAAAAGCCTTCCAGTTTAGTCCTGCACATTCTTCAGCAACCCCTCCATTTATTATTAAACAGATGCTTCAAATCTTGTATTTTCTTCTACACTACGTTATGGAAAACAAAGAATGCACTGTGCCACATTTGGTTTCATGTCTTTTATAAAGATACTTTTCAGAATACATTGTGTTATTCAACCAAGTCTAAATTTGCTCTGATTGGAGAATATCACAGAAAACCCATCATGTTCAGAATCTTTTCCAGCAATCCCTTTTGCCGGCATCCCTCTTTCCCCTGGATGTTCCCTTCCTCAGAGGCTTCATCAGACCTTTACAGGCATCAATACAAACAATGACAAGTGCTACACTGTCACATAACCGAACCCACAGTTTCTCACACTGGCAAAATACAAGCCCCGTGATGCTGCAAAGATGTAATGCTGATGCCCCAATAAATGTGACATTAACTGTTCCTGGATATAAACAGGGGAAAAAAAACAACGTGTTCAAAAGTACCTACATGAAACAGATACTTTGTTGGAGAAAATGTGAAAATTAGATATGGAGACAACTCAAGATAAATTTCACAACAATTAAATGTGAGATGGTACAGAACCATCAGCTCACCCTGAACAAAGAACAATGCATTTTTATTTACCAGAAAGAAAAGAATTCATTCTTTATTAGAATTATAGGCTTTGGCCCCAGGAGGATGGGCCCACCCTTCACAAGGGTGAAGGATGTGCCAGGGTTGGACTTTGGGCAGAATTCAGGGCTTGATAACATGCGAGAAACACCCCAACTGTACTTCCCAACAGATGTGGATTGCTCCCTATTCAGCTGGCCAGGGGACTCTCTTTTACTTCTTGGAGAATTACAAATCAGACATTATGTTCACAGCCAGCAAAAGAGGGGGAAACAACATGTGTCTATGCTAGAAAGGAAATGTGACTATTACCACCCAAATCCTTTTCTGTTTTTCTCTAGAATAGGAAATGTGACTAGTACCACCCAAATCCTTTTCCGATTTTTTCTAGTATTCCTACCCATTCTAGAAGACAAAGAAGGGTTTCAGAGATTTGTCCTGAGGATGTATATGTACATACACAAACACAAATGTGCATTGTTGTACATATACATGTTCATACACCATGCAAATACAATACACATAAACATAAAAAACGATATCATGACATATACCATTTCTTAAGAAAATAAAAATACTGAATCAATGTTTTCAAAGAATTTATTACCAGTTTTTAAGCTAAAAGTATCTCATCTGATAGATCAAAACATAAAATTGGGAATGGAGAAATGAATCAGTGGTGTACTGTGTTTGCTGCTCTTCCAGAGGATCAGAGTTCGGTTCCCAGCACCCACATCAGGCGACTCTCAACTGTCTACAGTTCAGCTTCAAAGGATTTGACTTTCTCTTCTAGCCTCTCTGGGTACATACACATAGAAGGATTACACACACACATAGGAACCCATACATGCACATACACATACATATATATGCACACATATACACAAATACACGTATACATTTACATATGCATACATACACACACATACAAACAAATAAAATATTTAAATGCATGAAATTATACATATTGCTATTTTATGTGATGTTTTGAGATTTGCAAAGTATCTCATAGAGACACACATACATACATACACACACACACACGAGGACAGTGTATGCTGTTTTACACCATAAAAACTGTATTGCATTCATAATTCTAAATTACTTTGCTGTCACAAAGTTTAATTTGTTTCAATAGAGACATAAAATCATATATATATGTATATATATATATATATTTCATGAGATGCTTAGAGACAGGTATACATTGTGCTAATTCTATTTTTTTAATGGAAAAATATAAAAGGAAGGAACAGATGACTGGCTCCTTCTGTGGATGCCTGTAGGAGGGAAAGAACAGAGCAGTCTCCAAATCCAGCAAAGTACAGCCATCTATTTTCATTACGGAGCAGTTAAGAGCACGGTGGGAACATGACCTTATCAGGTCACATGAATAGAAACAGCTCCTGGATCTTCTGTAGCTGAGGCTTGGAATCAGGTTCCATGGCCAAGGTATAAGAAATGGCGGCAAACTGCTTCCCTATGTGGGGACTTTTCAAGAGATGTATTGAGTGAGACTAAAAAGAAATGGGTATCGAAAAGATAAAAAATATTTGATCAACAGAAGGTCCTTTTCATCATATCTCTCTCTCCTATCCCCCTTTCCTGTTTCCTGTTCTCTCTTAAATCTGGAAACATCCCAGTGCAGCCTCCAAATCCATCTTGTAAAGGTTGAGAGAAAAAAAAAAGTCATGGAGATCTCCTCCTTCTGCCTCATCTGATATGCATCCAGTGAGGTTTTTTCTTGCTAAGCCTCTGGGCAAGATGGTTGTCCAGATATAATGCTCTTTTGGAATTGATGTTGGTAGCAATACCTGGATAGTTTTCTGATGAAATAAAAAGAAATGCTTCTAAAAAGCCATGTGTGCTGTTCCTTCACATGTGGCTCTAAAGTTTTGCAAAGCTTAAAATGCTCATCAAAGTATACATGAATAAGTTTCTGTGATACAAAACTCACTGTTTGCTCTAATGTGTGACACAGAAAATTTAGTGAATGTTTTCCCAAATGTAGTATTTGGCTAGAAGACACCTTAAATACAAATCATTCAGTTAGTGCATGTGTCCAAATCTAACTAAATTCTGACCACTTGTCACACTGAACATGACTCTGCCTCGATGGCAGGAAGTGAGTACTGACTGACAAATGGCATGTATTTCAAATCTTCCTTGAAAATTCCAAGGAAAATTCATCTCATTTCCTACTGTGTTATGTAAAGTTACATATAAAATTTCTAAAAGGAAATCACAACATCATAACTAGATGGCACCTCAAGGGGAGCTCATCCAATCTCATTCTTTCAGGACAGATCACTTTGTCCAAAAAAACCTAAGATTTGTATTGTGTAATTTGTTCACTTGTGACCACCAAGGTAAAAAAGGCTCATGTCTTCACATAGTACCCAAAACTTGGCCTTGGCTGCCCATAGCCAATTAGGCTCCAATTCCCAAGGTCACATGAGAAATACCTAACCAACTAACACACATAATTATACCCTCCTTCTCCTTCTTCTTCTTGTTCTTCCTCTTCCTCCTCCTCCTCCTCCTCCTCCTCCTTAGAGCTCATTAGTTGGGTTAGACTGTATGGCTAGAGAACAGAGAAACCCAGCATGAAGGTTCTATAACATGAGTTGGCATGGCCAGCTTCTTCCACAGGTGTTGGAGGTGGAAGTCAGGCATTTCTTGCTTGTGCAGGAGGTACTTCACCAACTGATCTCTCTCCCCTGCACCCCTTTCTCCCATGTTTTAGAAGCAGTTTTCTTTTGAGGGTTCAGCAGGAGTAGAAGGTGGGTGTTACATTGTATCTGCAGTTGGGGACTACATACATGAATGCCGGCACTCAGCTAGCTCTCTTCTTTTTTTTTTTCACTCTTAAAATAAGAATGTCCATTTTATTGTGTTCCAGGGCAGTTATATAGGGCTCGACTAATGGCTACACCCTAGCTCTCGGGATAAACACTATGACCAAAACAATTTGGGGAGGAAAGGGTTTATCTCAACTTCCAGATAACAGTCCACCATTGAGAATAGTCAAGTCTTTGCCTGACTTGTTATTCTTTTCTGCACTTGGCTTCCCGTATCCACACCTCCACTCTTACTGTTTTTTTTTTCTGTTATTGCCAGCCAAACCCCTGAGCTCATTTTGTGACCATCATACACGTTTTCTAATTATTATTCTTCTGTAAAAATTTCTAACCCTTGATTCTCCCTACTTTTAAGAGGCTTTTGTTTTTGTTTGTGTGTGTTATTTGTTTGATTGTTTGTGTGTGTGTGTGTGTGTGTGTGTGTGTGTGTGTATGTGTGCAAATGCATGTGCACAGGTACATGGCTATACCTGCCATGGGAAGTGTGTGAAGGTCAGAAAACAGCTTTATGGAATTGTTTCTCTCGTTCAAGCTTTACACAGATGCCAGCGATCAAACCCATCACCAAGTTCGTATAGCAAGCACCTTTATCTGCTGAACTGCCTCCCCAGTCCTCCCCTTAGGTTTTAGTGCCATTGCATTACTGTGCTGCCCAGCTTTAGAGGATACCATTCATATCTTTGGAATTGTGCAAGACTCAATTACATAACAACACTGCATAACACCCACTCAAATAATCCTCCAATCTTTTTTTTTTTTTTTATATGCAGTCTGGGAACCAGCACAGGGAATGGTACACCCGCGTTCAGGTTGGATCTTCCAACCTCAATTAGCCTGCTTTACACACTCCCTCACTGACATACCAGGACTTGTTTCTTCAATAATTCTAAATCCAGTCAGCATGACAACCAATAGACACCATGATGTTATTTTTCCAATGAAAATAGAATTTATAAAATATTTTTGTCTAAGCATTTCTATTTTTAATAATAAAATCTATTGTTAAAAATCTGCAAATAAGCCAGGTATGGCAGTGTATGCCTTTAATCCCAGCACTCTAGAGGCAGAGGCAGGTGAATGTCTACAAGTTCAAGGTCAATCTGGCCTACAAATCGAGTTCCAGGATAGCTAAGATTGTTACCCAGAGAAACCCTGCTTTAGGGAATAATTGCAAATAAATAAAAGCATCACACAGAAAATCTAACCATATCTAAAGACTATACAACATAAAATGAATTTGTACATAGTTAAAACTGCCATTTGAAACAGAAGCAGTAGAGTTTCATGTTAAATTTTATACTTTCAGGTTAGAATATATTTTATGTACTTATCCTCCACAAAAACCAGAAAAAAATCCATGATAAAATTAGAACAAGAAAAGAAATTAGCTTTCTATCCTATTTCATATCCTCTTTCATAATTTATGTCCATTACCTGTATTCTGTAATTCCTCTTAGTTTTCTACTTGGTGTTCTTATATTTAGAATTTCTACTCAAAAACTTATAACTGCTATTTCTGAGAGGACTTTTTGGTTGGTGCTATATGTTAGCTATGCAGAAAGCAGTAAAGAGGCAAAATTCGGATGGAGGGAGCTCAGGTGTGGTGACTCACCTGTTGGGACACATGTTGTGAAATTGCCAGTTGACAGAGAAAGAGCAGAATTAGGTAACACTAATTTGCTTCACTTTTTTTGTTAAGAAAAAGATAATAAGCCAGAGAAAGTGTTTGCATCTGTAGAAAAGGAACCCCATTGTTCTAAGTCAATCAGCCCATTTTGCTGAGTATTGCACTATATTTATATTCTATCAAGGGCCATGTGTGATCATGTCTGTTCAATAAGGAGGAGTGGAGAAATTAGATAAATAACAGATGAGTAAACCTTAGCTCAATCGCAAAACCATTAATTCTAGAAATTATATGCTGCTGAATTCGATTATAAAATTCTACAATAGAACCATTAACACATGATCCAGAAGCAGGGAACAAATAAACTAACAATTATCCGAGAATAAATCCAAAGGAACTGGGTTTGTTTGTTCAGTCTCAATTATATGTTGGGAAAAAACTTCATAGGTAAACCAAGACTCTCACAATATATCAGTTTCCTACCACGTTCTTAAGAACAATGCTGGAAAAAAAGTGAATTGGATTGCAATGCTGGAGAAGGACTGTTTATTAATTAAACTGTTTCTACTGGCAACCCAGAATGAAAACTCTAAATCCTGATGGGTGATGCCCTTTGTGATCTTTCCCACCCACTCACCTCTTGTTCGCCCAGTTTCCTTCAAGCAGGTGCCCTTCAGTTCTTCACTGGGTCATGCACGTTTCTTCTGCCCACACTGCAGCTCCTTCTGTCTGGAATCCTGCTTTTCCTGCTCTTCAGAGAGTTAGAGCCTGACTTGAAGATAACAGTTTAAATTTCCCCATGTCAACATTATCTCCAGATTATGCACCCACATGCCCAACCCATTCACTAGGCTATCCTTCTGATGATTTCCTGCCATGCTCAGACTGCTTTTCAACCCAATCACAGAACATCAGCATCAAAAGGGGTAAGGTTCTATGTAAGTATACTAAATAATTATTCCCCAAACCAAGAGTTTGGCATGTAGTAGGCTGTGTTGTATATATTAGCAAATGAATGAATAATTAATTGGTGTCCTTGTAAATTATGAAGCAATATCATCATGTTTTACCTTTTAGAACATAATGTTTTTTTGAAACAATGTTTTATGTGTAGATATAGAAGCCCTATACAATTTCTCCCATTTTGGACAAATATATTCCATGATGGAAAAAAATTAAAGTGCCTTAATAGGTGAAAAGCCAAACAAACCATTATGCTGTGGAACACTCTGAACGTGGAATCAAAGGGATATTCTGTCAGGAGCCATTTTCCCAAAGATTATAGCAGGGACCTTTGTCCTGGGAACGTTTGCAGAGAGCTCCATACCCCAACTGTGTTGAGAACTGTTTGTTGGCGGAGCCCACCCCACACCCAACTATCTTGAGAGCTATCTGTTAGCCGAACCTGCCCCACATTCCAACTATCTAGAGAACTGTTTGTGGTTGGAATCACAATAGGAACGATTCCGCTTGCATAGAGAACACTAGGTGTGTCGACTGGTGACCAACTCGTGACCAAGTATCAACCATTGCTGCCCTGGCAAGGTCCCTTCCTGCCCTTGCCATTCCTCTGCCCCCATCCCAAGCCAAATTCCTTATCCAAGGGCTATATAAGACACGACCATTACACTAATAAACGGAGGCCTTGACAACAGATCTTGTTTGGCCTCGTTCCTTTTTCCTGCCCATGTCTTTTCAGATAGCGCCTCTTCGGGACCCTGGAATAACTAACCAGCCAGGCGGGTTACAATGTTCTATGGTATTAGAGAGGGAGAGACTTTATTGTCATCAAAACCTTTAAAACAATACTGTGGTTTTAGTTCATCACAGCCTTATTAGGGTGAGCCAGTAGTGTAATAAGACATTACAAAGTTCCAGGATCTTAAATCAAAAGATCAAGTATTTTAGGGTTTCTATTGCTGTGAAGAGACATCATGACCATGGCAACTCTTATGAGGAAAAACATTTAGTTGTTGTGGTTTCCTTAGCTTCAGAGGGTCAGTCCAATATCATCAAAGATGTAAGTAGAGGTTTTCTGTCCCACATGCCCTCAAATAGTCACTCAGAGGCTTAATATTAATTACAAATGCTAGTCCAATAGCTCGGGCTTGTTACTAGCTACTTACACTTGAATTAACCCATATTTCATATCTATGCTTTGCCATACAGCTAATGGCTTATTGCCTCATTTTCTACACATCCTGCTTCCTCAGCAGTTGGATGGCATCTCTTCTGACTCCACTCTTCCTCATACCATCATTCTCAGTTTGACTCTTCCACATAGCTTTATCCTGTTCAGCTATTGGTCAGGTAGCTAGTCATAGCAACATATAGTCACACAGCATACAGAAGGATTATTCCACAGTAGGCAGCATAGAGGCATGCAGGAGGACCTAGTATTGGGGAAATAGCTGAAAGTCCTACATCGTGCAGGCAATGGGAAGCCAACTGACTCACTGGGCGATATCCTGAGCAAAGGAAACTTCAAAGCCCACCCCCACAGCTACACACTTCCTCTAACAAGGTCATACCCACTCCAACAAAGCCACACCTTCTCATATGAGCTTATGGAGACCAATTACATTAAAACTCATACCAAGTCTGGTATTTGCTCATCCATAGGCAATCAAAACAAATGTGATTCAGATAGTAGAGTGCTAGCCTTGCATAGCATACATAAAGCCCTGGGTTTAATCCCTAGAACTGCATAGACTATGCCTAGTAGCACATACTATACTCCCACTATTAGCAGGTAGGGAAGGTGGAGCATGAACATTAGAAGTTCGTGGTCATCAATTGCTGCATAGAAAGTTTGAGGTCAACCTATGCTATCTGAGACACCATCCTCCCAAAAAATACACCATAAAAGGAATAGTAAGTGAGAGAGTCACAGAAAACATGTCTCATAATGAAAGAATGAGAAACTTTTCCAAAAGAGCCAATGAAAACTAAGAATTTTCTAATAGTCAGGGTCATCCTGATCACTCCATAAAACGCTGACTTGCTTGTCCATGTGTATCAATACCAACTATGTAGTTAGAAGTTAGGACACAAGCAAGGGAATGCTCATAAACACAGGCTGACCTGATAAAGGATTGATTACGTCATCATAGTTGGACCCTATTCTCCCCCAAGCTTACCACTGCAAATCATTTTCATTAAATTCCATATTGTTGGTTGATTTTTCAATATGGATGGTTGGTTAAGAGGTATACGTGTTGAGGTTTACTTAGTCTCTACACATTATAGGAGAATTATGAGAGCAAGCATCTCAAAATGTGTAGGTAGCTGATAGAACTGTGAAGAATCCATATAGCTGAATGGAATGGGCCTATGTAAGAGTCAAGCAGGAGCTTATGTCTAAATCCGCATCTTAAGAAACTGGAATTTAATGGATATAAAAGTGATTTGGAAGGTTTTTATGGCTTAAAAGCAGGGGTGTAAATGTGTTTACAAGATTAGAAGTAAGAAGGACACAGTCAACTTGAAAAGTAGCCTGCAATGGGGCTGGGGAGATGGTGCTGAAAGGAGAGCTGGCTTTGTAAGCCTGAGGACTTTATTCCTCACCCACCCATCCCAGCACACTGAGCGATAACTGAGGAGCAAAGTTATGTCCATAAGCAGCAATAGTTTGAATTTCATTCTTTTTCTTTTTGATAATTACTGATTTCTTCCATCAACAGAAGTTTTTGAAATCTAATGTGAGAAAAAGAACAAGACAAAAAGGAAGGAGCAATGCCACTTGTCTTTGAGGTCTTTGTTGGGTGACTTGAAATCCTTGTTTACTTGGTGACTTAAGGCCCAGCATCCAGAATCTTCCCCAGGTTCAATGAGATCTGCAGCCAACCTGCAAACAAAGAGCTATGTACCTGCCATCCAGAGACAGACAAGAGAAAGTGGCAGGGGTTTGGTTTCACATAAGACACTCCAACAAGTTAGCACCTGACACAGGATTACATGTGACAAAAGTGAAGAGCTTTGACATTTTTAAACAAACAAGCATATGTTCTTTTATAGTTGCAAAATACTACAGTATTCATCAGTACTACAGTATTCATGATTTTGTATCATGAACAAAATCTATGAACCCAATGTAAGATAGAAACAAACCATTGTTAGTCAGTCCTACAAAAGCAAAAAGAATCAAGAATGCCCCTAAAGTCTAAAGAAACCAAATCAAAATGATGTGTTTATTTGTTTTCAGCTGTTCACTTATTTTTGACAAGGGCCATTTGGAAAACCCCAGAGTTCTCTTTGCTTCCCTCAGAATAAAGCAAGCTACCCGTGTCCTCAGGGGTCTGCTACTTCACTAATTATGTTTCACTTTCTGGCAGGCCTAAGAATTTCCTGGCTTCCCTAAACCCTTGAAGGTTAGATGTAAGCAATTGAAATCTGCTTTCAGTACCCCCAAAGACTACAACAAACACTAAAATAGAGAAGTAACCGAAACTACAGTGCAAAAAAAAAAGACCAATTTCCAGAAGAAGTAATGAGAGGGCTAAGCTAGGAAGCCAGTTACAGAAGCCATAGTTACCTGCTCTGAAGAGGCTGCTGCTGAGAAGCCATCAGAGTTCCTTGACAGCCTGCCAAGGGAACTGGGCAACCGTCCTTAATGTGCGCAGGGTGCTCGCAGCCGCTTGCTTGGTAATTGTCTCCAAGACAATAAGCAACAATTACCTTGCTCTAGGTCTCCATCCAGCCTGCTTATCTCAAGATCCGCTGACTCAATAAGTTCTGTGACTACGTGCACAGACTGATGTATTGTCATTACCCCCAGAAATAGTGATGCTCACGAGCTTGTTCCTGCCATCTCCATACATGGAGACCTAGCCTGGGCAGCTGTTTGTCATCTAGAATTAAGAGTATTCAGTTTTGAGGTTTAATACTTGGGGGCCTGGGGCTGAGGAGATGATATAGGTAATAAAGTGACTGCCAGGAAGCTTAGGACCTAAGATCTAATCCCCAACACCTATTTAAAATCTGGACACCGCTGTACACATCTGTAATTCCAGCATAGCTCTTGTGAGGCAGAAAGAAAAATGCTGGGGCTTGCTGGCCAGGGGTTAGCCAAATTGTTTGACTCCAAGGTTAGTGGAAGATCCTGTCTCAAATAAAAAGGAAGGCAAAAGGTGACTGGGAAAGAATCATGCACACACACACACACACACACACACACACACACACACACATGCACACACGCACACACACACACATGCATGCATACATCTGTAAACAGAGGCTGGTCATTTGTTTCCCGAATGCCCAGACCCAAGTAATCACACAGAAACTATATTAATTACAATACTGTTTGGCCTATTAGCTTAGGATTTTTATTAACTAACTCTTACATCTTAAATTAACCCATTTCAATTAATCTATGTATCATCACGAGGTTGTGGTATACCAGTAAGGATCCAACATCTTTCTCCTTAGGCAGATACATGGTGTCTCTTTGACTCTGCCTACTCTCTCTCTGTTCTGCCATGCTATAGGCCAAAGCAGTTTTATTCATTAACCAATATGATCAAAACATGAACAGAAGAACATCCCACATCACACCCCTCTCACACATACATGCACACATGTGTATCTGCACACCTGTACATGTGAACACACACACAAAGAAAATAAAGGGACAAGCTCTAGAAAGTCTGAAGAAACCATGTTTTTTTTCCTTTCAAATGAATCACATCTAAGTGGGGATTTAGTGGAGTTCTGTCAAACTTACCACACACAACTGGAGCAAAAATTTATCTGTCCATTATTTAAATTCAATTCATAACAAGTTAAGGAGTCTCAAGTTTTTGTGTGGTGTTCTCTAATCATATGCATTTCTTTTTTAGGCAGGTGAGCTGAGGATATCAAGTGTTCTGCCTTAGCATAGAGACCCATTTTGTTTTGAAAGCAAAAAGCACTGCTCAAGTCAATTTCCTTGCTGTAAATTCGCAATGGTGTTTTAACATCTGAAAGTGCCACCCGCGAATTTAAATTCTGAACTATTAAATGGGCAACAAGCTTGTGCTCGCTGCTGAAAATATGAGCTGGGAGACAATGGCACCATATGGAATGACGATGGCATAATGAACCAGGAAAGCAAGATCTAAATGAGTCAGGCTGCTCCAAATACAAAACAAGGTTCGAGCACTCCTCCAAAATTAGCACACACAATGGCAATGAATATCATCTTCTAAGCCTGCCATGATCCCACTGCCTGGTTTAATTTACAGTGGCTTCAGATCCTCCATAGGATGCAGCTAGCTCTTTGTGCATTTGCTAGAAAACCAGGGCAACATTTTGACACTCTACTGTGAGTTAAACTACAGGCTATCCTCAGACTCACCTTGTCACCTTTTCAAGTATGGTGGAAAATGTCACAATGGATAATACGGTCCTCAAATCCATGGCTGGGATTTGTATAAAAGACCATTTTGCTAGTTACTAAAAGTAATTATTTTGATGGAGCCTTGAGTTTGATGGATCCCATGAGGGATGTTGATACAGAAAGCAGCAATGTCTTCCTTTATTTGGTTTAGGACTCAAAGCAATTCAGCATCTTATTTTGACTTGATATCTATTCATTAACTGACTTCAGTGACTCAAACAGAAAGAGTAGCAAGTATTTCAACATAAAAAGTATCACAATATCCTATATTCAGTATCATTGAGAACCTGTCAAGCAAGTTACAGTTAGAGAATAAGAGACTTTGAAAACATTCATTATTTTGGTCACCAGAATGCCTATAATGATACAGAGTACCTAGAAGTCTTGACAGACATAACAGCAATAAACCATGCATGCATTGGATTCGTGCATAAGATATGTTGTTTTGATCCAAGTGCAGCTGTTAGGTGGGTTTTATTCTTCACATTACATGTAAAGGCTTAAAGAATTTGCTCACCCCCAGTAAATTTTAGACAAAATTAAACCTGGAAGAATGGTAGCAAAGTCTGTGTAACCAAGGTACAAGCACATAGAGGCAATAATGAGAAATTCAACAACTCAGATGAATTTACAGGAAGGGAAAATGAAACCCAGGATCCCAAGTTTCATAGTTAGAAATGTGGCTTTAAAACCCATGACCTCAGCCTCCTCCCATTTCTTTCATTTCTGATTGATTCCAGATGAATTAAAGAAATACCAATGCCCAGTGGTTTATGATCCGGGCACAGTGTTGCATAGTATGAAGAGATACCGAGTAAAAATAGGCTGAAAAAGAAAGAAAAAAAGAAAGAAGAGACCTGCTTCTCAAATAGTATAAAAGTAAGTAAATAAAGAAGAAAAAAAAAAGAAGAAGAAGGGCCAGCAAGGCTGATCAGCCTGTAAGGAGACTTGCTGTCATGCCAGGATCTGAATTTGATCCCTGAACCCATATGACGGAAAAAGAGCCTAACTTCTGCAGGTTGTCTTCTGACCTCCACATACACAGTGTGGCATGGATGCCATCTGCTGCCTCCAATATATAGTAAACAAATAATAAATGTAAGAATTAAAATTGATACAATCTTGACATGGTGAATTCTTTGATTTCTATGTCATTCTCTTGATGTGACTTTTTGTTGTTGTTGTTTTTCTAGACAGGGTTTTTCTGAAGTTTTTGGAGCCAGTCCTGGAACTAGCTTTTATAGACCAGGCTCGCCTCAAACTCACACAGATCTGCCTGCCTCTGCCTCCCGAGTGCTGGGGTTAAAGACATGTGCCACCACTGTCTGGCTTCTTGATGTGATCTTTAGAAAATGGGAATTCAGCTGTGCTACATGACCCTGACATCAACCTAACAGACTCAGGCTTATCTAGAAGACACACCTTTGGACCTGGCTATACGGGAGTACCAGAAACGTGTCACTGATGAGGGAAAACCCACTATGAATGTGGCTGGCACTGTCCATGGGCTGGGATTCTAGACTGAATACAAAAAAACAAGCCAAGCACTTGCATTCACCTCTTTTTTTTCCCTGTTGTGGATGCAATGTGACTAGCTGCCTTATATGCCTGCAGTATACCTTCCCACAAGGATTGACTGCACCCTCTTCCACAGTGGACCAAGATAATCTCTTTCTCCATTATGTTGTTTAGATCAGGAATTTTATCGCAGCAGTGAGGAAAGTGACAAATACACTTGCTCTAAATCACCTAAAAGAACACAGTTGTGGTGGGGTTCTGTTCATGTCTTTGCAGGAAAATACCCATCTTCAAAAAGTCGAGAGACCTTGGATATCCAGATGCTTAAAGAAGAAAATATAGCTGTACAGAAAGAAGTCACAAGCAAAGAGAAATCTGACTTATGGTACCAATATCCTCTGCAGGGTAAAATTTCACTACCTGAACATACATATCTCCCTATTTCTCAGTATAATAGTCGTGACTCACTTGAAAATCAAAGCTGGCTTTGTAGTTGGACAGTGACTATGCTTCTCTAAATCCAAGTGTGTTGTTAAAAGAAAAATTCAGAGTTTGTCTCATATCAGAACCCACTTGGTGTGGGACAGAAGGAAGGTAAAATTTAGAGGCTATTATTATCATCAAAACCCTGCTTTCAAAAAACTTACTTCTCCCTATACTTACTTTTGTATCTATGGTACTCTATGTCTATATGAATGATACTTAAGTTTTCCACAATGAACAATAAATCTTTATGCAGTAATCCATGAAGTTTCCAGGAAGAAGACGGAACCCCACAACAACGATTCTACCTGGCTGATATAATGTCATTATGCTGATAGCACCACTTTAAGATTGGTTTTGAGTTACAAACTGCTCAAGATGATTCCAACATAGCTAGTTGACATGGTGCACCTACTACTCAGAGACTATTTGCAATTATACCAGACAGTATCTTGAAACATAACCATCATTTCAGTTTTTACAGAACCTCATAGAAATAACATTGCCCCCATGACAGCTGGAAGTAATTCTAGAAAGCAACATCCCCTCCCCCAACAAAGTTTGTCCTCAGGGTTAGGAACATCTATTAGGGGTTAGTTGTAAGTGGTATATGGCTGGGAGTGGCAATCTCTATTGAATACAAAAAAGGGGACTGAATGGGATGGGACAATAGGTAGATTGGTGTGAGCTTATTCACACTAATAATAGTGAGTAATAGTAAGATTACTTGTGAGCTATTATTTATAGACAATTTGCATTGGTATACATTCTTATACATTAATACAAATTCAAATTACATTTGTTATATTGAATACACTCCTCTTTCTGTCTATAATATTTATGCACCTATGCAAAGTTATTTGGTTATATTGTATGCATGCATGTTTCTACATCTGCTTAATATTCTTTGTATATTGATGCAATTTTAGGATACATGTATTATATTGCACTATACATTTCTACCTCTGATCAGGATACTAATATATTTTTTACATTTTGAGGTCATTGTCCTTATTTGCTGCACAGTTGTTTAAAGATTGTTTAATTTTCTAACATAAGCCTTAGTCTTTAAGCTATATAGGTATTAAGAATTACAGATCAAAGGCCATCTATGTTTGTCATACTTATAATTAAACTAGTCAGGTTCTTTAGATGCATTATATTCCACATAGGTAGGTAATCTTCAAACACTTCAAAGAACTGTAGAATATGGCATTTAAATAATTTAGGACTCTGTTGACGTGAGACACAATTGCTCCTGGCAGCACCATGTGTTGGACACTAAAGACATTCCTCTTGGAGCTTGTTTTCTTCTTGGAAAAACTGGCCTTTGGGCAAAGAACAGCTTCTGACAAAATGCATGGTGTCTAGACTGGACAAGCAGAATACAACAAAAAAGACTGTCAAACCTTGCCCTGGATAATATTTGATATTTTCCTTATTGTATATAGTTTTGGGTTAGGCTTAGAACTCTCTTAATTAGACAACAAAGGGAGATGCTATGGAAACTCATTCAGCCAATAGCCTTTAAGATATGGCCCACTTTGGACAGGGTTTCATGTACTATAAATGCAGACATAAAGCTTGTGTGGGCATCTTGGCTGCTAATTTAGGTTCAAGTCCCTAGCACACACAGAGGGTTGTGAATCACTACTCTTTCTGTGAGTTTACCTTTAGATAAACAACCTTTGTTATACTCTATTCCAGGCTAGTGTATAACTCTTTTCTATGTTAACACCTGTATGATAAGAACTTTAAATCTTTGAAGAAAGAAATTGAAGAAGATATCAGAAAATGAAAAGATCTCCTATGTTCTTGGATGAATAGGATCAACCTAATAAAAATGGCAATTTTATCAAAAATAATCTACAGATTCAAGGCAATCTCCATCAAAATCCAAACATAATTCTTCACAGGCTTCCAAATAACAATACTCAACTTGATATGGATAAACAAAAACCCAGGATAGCCAAAACAACCCTGTATAAGAAAGAAACCTCCACAAGCAACACCCTGACTTCAAGACCTCCTATAGCGTTATAGTAATGAAAACAGCTTGGTATTGGCATAAAAAGAGACAGTTGGACCAATGAAATCGAATCAAAGACAATTAATCCATATACCTATGAATACTTTATTTTTGACAAAGAAGCTAAAGTTATACAATAGAAAAAAGAAGGAACCTTCAACAAATGGTGCTGGCATAACTGGATATCAATGTGTAGAAAAATACAAATAGATTCATATCTATTCCCATGCAAAAAACTCAAGTCCAAATGGATCAAAGACCTCAAAATAACTCTAGTCACATTGAATCTCATAGGAGAGAAAATGATAAGTAGCCTTGAGCACAGGAGACCAGTTCCTAAATATAATACCAGTAGCACAGACACTGAAAGTAACAGTTAACAAATGTGATCTTCTGAAATTGTGAAGTTTCTGTAAGGCAATGAACACAATAAATAAGACAAAACAGCTGCCTACAAAATGGAAAAAGATCTTCCCCAACTCCACATCAGATAGAGGACTGATATTCAAAATATATAAGGAACTCAAGAAACTAGACTTTAAAGTACAAAATAATCCAATTTAAAAATGCGGTACAGATCTAAGCATAGAATTATCAACAGAAGAATCTCAAATGGCCGAAAGACACTTAATAAATTGTTCAATGTCCTTATTCATCAGGGAAATGCAAATCAGAACAGTTCTGAGATACCATCATACACCAGTCAAAAATGGCTAAGATCAAAAACACTGAGGACAGCTTATGTTAGAGCAGATGTAGGAGTGCAAACTTGCACAGCCACTTTGAAAATCAGTATGGTGGTTTCTCAGAAAGTTGGGAATAAATCTACCTCAAGACCCAGCAATATCTCTTTTGGGCATGTACCCAAAGGATGTAGACCCATACCATAAGTACATTTTTTGCTCAACTATGTTTGTAGCAGCATTATTCATAATAGTCAGAACCTGAAAACAACCTAGATGCCCCTTGGTCAAAGAATGGATAAAGAAAATGTGGTACATTTACACAGTGGAGTACTACTCAGTGGTAAAAGAAAATATATACTGACATCTTGAAATTTGTATGCAAATGGATAGAACTAAAAAAAAAAACATCCTGAGTGAGACAACCCAGTCCCAGAAAGACAAACACAGTATGTACTCACTCATAACCGGATATTAGATATAAAGCAAAGGATAACCAGCCTATAGTTGGTGATCACAGAGAAGCTGGGGAACAAGGAGAACTCTAAGGGAGACATACATGCATCCCCTGGGCAAGGAGAAAAAGACAAGATCTCCTAAGAAAATTGGGAGTGTTGGGCTGAAAGGGGGAATGAGGGTGAGAATGGAAGGCATAAGTAGAGGAGAAGTGGAGAAAGGGAGGGAAGAGGAGAACATGAAGGAGCAGGAAGGTCGAGATGGGAGAGGACAGACAGGGAGAGCAAGGAATGAGTTATCTTGATTATGGGAGCCATTTTAGGGTTAGCGTGAAACCTGGCAACAGGGAAATTCCCAGGAATCCACAAGGATGACCCCAGCTAAGCAACAGTGGAGAGGATGCCTGAACTGAACTTACCCTGTAATCAGATTGATGACTGCCTTAATTGTCATCATAGAACCTTTAGCCAGCAACTGATGGAAGCAGATGCAGAGATCCACAGCTAAACAATGGGCCAACCTTCCAGAGACAAGTCAAAGAGAGAGAGGAACAATATATGAACAAAGGGGTCAAGACCATGATGGTGATACCCACAGAAACAGTTTATCTGAGCTAGTGAGAGCTCACTGACTCCAGATTGACAGTGGGGAAGCCTGCATAGGAGCAAACTAGGTTCTCTGAATGTGGGTGTCAGCTGGGACAGTTTTGGGGCCACTGCCAGTGGGACCGTGACTTATCCCTAGTGCTTGAACTGGCTTTTTGAAACCCATTCTCTTTGGAGGGATATCTTGCTCAGTCTAAATATAAGGGGGAGGGACTTTGTTCTTGTCTTAGATTGATGTGTCAGACTTTGTTGACTCCCCATGAAAACTCTTACCCTCTCTGGGCAGCAGATGGTGGGGTGGGGAGCAGGGAGAGGGAGAGGGAAGGGACGAGTAGGAACTGGGATAGGCACATAAAATGAGGAAAGGTTATTTTTAAAAATTAATTAACTAAAAAAAGGATCTTCTCCAAATAGAAAGAAGGAAAGAAAGAAGAGAGAGATAACTAGAAAAATAGACAACTAAACAATGCAGTGGTTTGAACAAGAACATCTAGTGCTACTAAATTTAACACTAACTTTACAGTACTACTAAATTTAACACTAACTTTACAGTACTACTAAATTTAACACTAACTTTACTATGTTGCTCATATAAATGGTCACAAAGAGAACAGAGTCCTCATCTAAAATATTTTCTCAACTGGGAAGTCTACATTAGATGATGAACCCCCTTCCTTAGTCCTTGTCTTAGTTGGGGTTGCTATTACTGTGAAGAAACACTATTACAGAAAGTAACTTGGAGAAGACTGTTCCACATCACCATTCATCACTGAAGGG
This sequence comes from Microtus ochrogaster, assembly GCF_000317375.1. NCBI lineage: Eukaryota > Metazoa > Chordata > Mammalia > Rodentia > Cricetidae > Microtus > Microtus ochrogaster. The sequence goes on from NW_004949182.1 coordinate 454,697, forward strand.
AATCAGGACAAGAACCTGGAGCAGGAGCTGATGTAGAGGCCATGGAGGGGAGTGCCACTTATTAGCCTACTCCTCATGGCTTGCTCAGCCTACTTTCTTATAGAATTCAGGACCACAAGTCCAGCCACGACCCCATCACAAATGACTGGGCCCTTCCTCATCAATCACTAATTTAAAAAATGACCTAGAGGCTTGTCTACAGCCTGATCTTATTGAGGCATCTTTTTCAGTGGCTGCTTTCTCCTCTGTGATGACTCTAGCTGTGTTGAATTGCCATAACATTAGCCAGTACAGTCCTCTCCACTAACTTCCTTATCCCAAGCTAAGCAGAAAGCTATCAAATGTATTTCTAGCTCTACAACCGTAAGCACACCTCTGCCACCTATTTTTAAGTAAAGAAAAATTCTCTGTTTCTATTTCCAGGACAGGGACTTCAGCATGTTGAAGAAGCTTAGGCATCCACTTACAGTTGTATCTAGAAGGAAGCTTTCCACTGACTACTGAACAGCGGAATTTTGTGATGTGTTGACTCTGTTTAATGAGAGTGTGTTTAAAAGCTGAGGCATTTTTTTTTTTAAAGACATAGAAAAACAGCCACTGCCTGAAAAGCTTCAACTTCAGGGTTGCTGCCCCATAGACAATTCCATCTATAGCCCTTCATGTCTCTTAGGGCTTGAGCATTAGGAGTGTGAACCCATGAGGAGAGCAAGGAGTAAGGTATGACCACTCCCCTTTTCCATGACAGGTCAGGTTTCACAGAGACCAGGGTTGACAAGGCAGGGTGTGACCCTTGAGCCGCGAGTCAGATTGGTCCAGATTTTAACAACTGAAAGTGGATGCGCCACAGTTTCTGATCTGATTGAACAAAGGGGTGAGTCAACAGAACACGGTTCAAAGTGATGCCTGAATAAAAATAAAACGTTTTCATGTTTGCACCCCACTGAGTGCAGGACCACTTCAGTGAGTACAGAGGTATGAGGAGGAGCAGCTAAATAGTGCAGGGTCCTGTGTTGCCAAGAACAAGGAGCAGGTGCGTTGCGGTCCTGCTGGGCAGGGTGAGGAAAGGGGAAGAGAGAGAGGGAGATGGAGAAGCAGAGTTTGAAGGAGCGACAGGAAGTAGGAAAGGCTGAATGCAATAGACAATCTCTAAAGCAAATTAAGTAGGCACAGTGACTTGATTTATGAGAATCCTGTTCTGACAGTGGCCACGGGAGGCACCAGGAAGGAAGCACAGACTGAAGGCACAGGGTAGGGAGGCTGCGTCCTACTGAAGGTCAGTGGATCATTCCTTTTCCGTCCTGGGCATAAAGGAGGATGTCCAGGACAACGCGAAGATGAATAGGGTTGCCTTAGTAGGGTGAAGAATTGAAGGCATGCAGCATCTAAAATTGCCTTTTAAATAGTTTTGCTTATATTTCAGTCTCTCTGATTAGCAGAACAATGCTGTGAATCCCTCCTGCTTGAAAGGAAAATTTCCCCTTGAGAAACCAAACAGGGTAAGTTCAGGGGAGTAAAGGAACTTGTGGCTGAAATTGGATCTCTAGTCTGGGAAAGTGTGGGGACCAAGCAACTTTCAAGTTCAAACATTCCTTTTCCCTGAAGAGAACCGACAATGCTTTGAAATTATGTCCGTAATTGGTAATAAGGAAGACAGGGACTCTGGGAGATGTCAGCTGCTCTTTCTAGAATCTACATTTTTTTAAACAACTCCATGAAAATGCAAGAATTTTGATACCAGCCTGAGTGTCATTCCTTTAAAAAAAATTACTATTTTTATATTTTTTGAAAATTCTATACATGTATATATACCCAGTAATATAATTCTTAAAGAAAAGAATGGAAAACGATAGAGAAGGGCTAGCGATGTTACTCTGTAAGAGAGCGTTTCTTTCAAGCCTGTGTGAGGTTCTGGGTTCAATTCCTAGCATGCATAGCCACCACATGCAGACAAAAAAGCATAACTGTAATAGGGACATTGGCACGACTTCCAAGGAGGTAAGCATCAACTTGAGAAGAAACAGGTCTGAGACTCACCTGTTACACAGACAGTGGTGCCACTCACAGGAGGAACGCAAATGAGGGGTCCTTCTGAGATGAGGGAAGAGGGAAGGATTTGCTTTTAAGCATCTGGAAACACAATGGTTTGCTTGTTAATGAACAAGCAAAGCTTGAGCATGCTTGTCTTCTCTGCCCAGTCATTGTGGAGACAGAAGCTGAGGTTGTTGGTGTTCCCTGCAAAAGGAGGAACTAAACCCCAGCCTTAGCACAAGTAGTGACCGCAAGAATTAAACAACAAACACATTTTCCTCTTTGAGTAAGCTAACTCCCCAAGTGCTGGCACTGTCTCCATGGGCTAGGGAGTAAAAGGCCCATCAAAAGTGAATGCTGAACTAATGGCCAAGGACTGCAAGTTTAGATGCCATGAAGCTTGTGACAAGCAGTAATAAAAATGTCAGATGCCACATGGTTGAGGAATTTGGTGCATACGAAACACATGTTATTTAACAATCTGCCACTGGGTGAACAAAGCGCAGCTGAAATCAGGCTAGCGACAGCCAAGAGTGCACGGCTAAGTCATTACTAAGCAAAACCAGGATTGGCTGTAAGACAGCAGGGCTGTGATTCTTATTCTCTCAGAAGCCCAGATCAAGAGGGGATGGATGGAGTATGCTGGAAAATGAATAATGAGGGGGGAAGACATCTTCGTTTCAAGCCGAGTCTTATTTGTAATGCAAGGCTAGGTAAGAGAAGGAAGTTACCCCTCTCTAAGACCTGCTTGACCCTGGTCTATCCTTGAAGGCAATTTTATTTACTTAACCCATTTCTTTATATCCTTCATCAACTGGGCATGATGAGACATGGTCAGACATGACATGGCAGATGAAACAGGGGTCTGGAAGACAAGTTCCCTTTAAAAGAGAATGCCTGTCTACCAGGGACTCAGCTGAGGTGTGGAACTCAGAGATTTGTAACACCAATGGCAGAGGAACTTGGTGCCCAATACAGAAGGAAGGCAGGGTCAAGCAATCAACAGATTCAAGCTAGAAAGCACAAGTGGACACCGTGGCAGAACATGCACTAATCCAACAGAAAATAGTCACCAACTATTCCTCTGATGTGATACATTAAAGTTTTATGACTCTCCCACTTGACTTCCTTTCTCTTAACAGCAAAGTAGGGATAGTAGCGCCTCTCTTGTGGCAATGGTCAGGAGAAGTGTTAAGGACTACGGAGCTGCTGGAGGCAGTGGGGCTTAGTGGAGATAAGTGAGGTCCTTAGGAGGTGTCTTTGACAAGGATATTGGATTCCTGACTCTCTTTGCTCTGTGGCCACTGTGAGGTGAACACTCACATCAGTCACCGCCTCCTGCTCTACAAACTGTGCCACAGTAACAGAGCCGAGTAATGACAGACCAAACAAATCTCTAAAACCACGAGCCACAAAAAAAGATTCCCTTCATTAAGTTGATTATCTCAGGTGTTTTGTCAGAGTGACGGAATCTACGCACAAACACCAGCACCCAATCTCATGTTGAAATAAAATCCCTACAGCGAGGCTGAGGTTGTAGGAAGAGGAAATAGTCTGCCCAGGGCATAGCCGGTGGAACTTCGGGAAGTGGTTTACAGGAAAGGAAACTGCAGTGGCAGGGACTCTGGCTCAGTGCAGCTGTGCCTTTACAAGCCGGAGACTGAGTTAGTGTGCTCAGCCCCTCTCACCTTCGTGGTGTTCTCTGCAAGAGCAAAATGGGGTTCTCCAGATGCATCTGTGCACTGTGTCTAAATAAATATGTATTCCTTTCAAATTCCTCTCCACCGTCTTCAGCTATGATGACCAAACATGTACCAAGATAGGGATTTTCTCGGAACTGTGTGCAACTAAAATTAGCCGGACTAATTGAATAAAGTGAATCTAATGTTAAAAAGATGCCCATGTTTCAACAGTTACAAAATGTTAAGCTCACGCATCGTGAGTTGGAGGGCAGGCTAACAGCTGGAACTGCCCTTGTTAATGCCCTGCTCATGCAACTGGCTCTCAAGTTAATTGCTCCGTGCCACACTTTTTTTCTCACCTAAGAATGGTGTCTGATAAGAACACCTTATTTTGAGGTGTACTTGGGATTAAGTTAAGAAATATGAATTTTATCATGCCGGGAACACTGAGCATGTTCATTAAATGTTGGTTTAACAGATGCAAACCTGGCTTTCCCCACAATAGGAAGAAAGTCAATTAAGCGCTTACAGTACAAGCATGTCTGTGCACAAGAATTACTTTCCTTATGGCAGTAGTATTTGCGTGAACACTTACAGAACTGACTATGTCTCATTATCTCTGTAGATTCATAAAAATGGCACAAAGACAATTAAAAGACAAACTCTGTAACATCTAAAGAGTCAGCTCCAAAAATTACATAACTTTTTTCTGGTGGCCACTGGCAACTTTTGGCCCAATTAAAATCACTTGCATTTTTTTTCTAAAATAGTCTCCCACTTAAGAATAATCCTCAAGAAAAAAATATCCTATAAGGTGAGGTTCATTAATTTTGTCCTGATAATTGGTACAAGTGCTCCAACAGGCCTTCCAGAGTTCAGTGTGGAAACCTGGAGCTCTAGACTCAAATAGTCACAGAAAAAAAATTTATTGAAAGTTTTTTTCGAAGAATTTCAGTTTAAACCTTTAACGGTTTACATTATATATTATCCTAATGCTAAGGAAATAAGGCTTTCCTCATTCTCTTCTCTGGATGATGCCTAGGTACCTATAAGTACAGGTGAATCCCTATTTCCTCCAGGTCCTGGGGTTTCCAGAAACTGACCCTCTTTGCCAACTACAATGCTGGGCCCTTACGAGCTAGGTTTCAGGCTAGTTTTCCTGAGGAACTCTCAGGAGAAAGTCAATTTTCTTTCCTTACAGCAAGCTGCATTCCTGCATTTAATATTTCCTCCTGACATGCACTTATTCCATTGCGTGCTTGATTTTTAAAATGATATCCTCATGCAAAAGAGTAGAGCATTTTACTGTCCATGTGAAAATATAAATAACAACATTCACCATAGACAAATCACAATAAGACTAAATTTGGTTGAAGAGTGAGGAAAACAGCAAACTTTGGTGGGAACCATACAGCATGTTAAAATGTTTTACCTTTCTTCACAGTACCAGCATCTACCTATTAAATTGTTATGTGCTATAGATAGCTTAATTTTTCAAATGGGTGCTTTTTCGCACTTTTACGGAGGGGCGGGGGGACATAACAGGAACATCGCCAGGATCCCCTACAAATATCCACAGAAATTCTCCCATTGCTCATTTGTTCCTGTTGTTAAAGAACAGTCCCTTGGTTCCTGGGTTAGGCAACTGGCTAAGAAAAGCTTTGAAATCCTGCCTGTCCCTTTGGTAAACATTGCCATCTGTCCCCAAGAGGCCCCTTTAGAAAAGTCAACAGTGTGCAGTACTTGAGACACTCTTGTTCTTGACACAAGCTCTGTTGGCTCAGGTCAGCTCCATAAGACAATGTAATGACGGAACCTGAAGTAGCCGTGGCTATTTAGTACCAATCAGTTTCAAATACGTGAGATCTGATGAGCATTCCACACGAAATAACTGACAAAGGTAATGATCAACTATTTTCAAAGGTTACGTCTGTTTTACAAATGCACAGACATTATGTGCAGAGATGCAAAAGCTCTTGAAATATAACATATAATCTGACACGTTGTATGCATAATAATTTACCAAAAATAAATCACGCATATCAAGTAAAGATCCTCAGTTGCTCTGAAAAGCGATCTAGATGTCTCCATTTTTTTAGAATTCTAAGTAAAAGAATGAACATCTCCATTTTAGAGCCATTGGCAAGACAATGTTCTATTCGAATTTGAAAGTTTTCTTTTTTTATTTATTTTGAAATAGCAAAACTCAACTGATAACAGTATAATTGATGCTATTAGCAGACAATATACCACTGGGCTTCTAATTAACAGGAACAGATTATGGACAGTGAGGGCATTCACAAATCTCCACTGGAAGTTTTCATAAAGATACATGGAAATATAAATATATTTACATAAATAAATATATGTGAAATATTTATGTTATAAACATTTGCATAGTCAGATACAGCCTCTGAAATACAAGAATCTCTTCCACTTGGCAACTCTTTATACTTCATGTCCTGTCCTCATTTAATAAGAATGGATCATTGTCACTGTGCAGAGATCTGTGAAGTCTGTTTTACACATAAAAGACAAGCTAGAGCTTTGCATTCTTACATATACTTATTCTTAGACTTTGACTTTTTTTGAATTAAAAAAAAAGTCAAAAATAATTGTCATAGGAAATTTGAACATGCACTAAAGATAAGCCTTCACACGGGTACCTGAGAAATTATACTTCATTATCATTTAATCAAAGGCAAGCAGAGTATTTTAAGGTAAACATGAAAGTACCACAAATCAAAAGAACCTTATAGTCTTTCATGAGAGAAGAGGCTTTGTTCCTTGTTAGTCTTTTGCCCTAACTTTAACTCTTCTTGTTAGAAGACCACTACTTTTTAAGAAAAATTTTCTTAAATTTTAAATTATGACTTTCATGTACACATAAAATGAGCAGGTGTTGAAGACGGCATTTAACTCCTTAATTAATGCGGAAACGGGAAAAGGTGGTGCAGCCAATTCCAAGGAAAATTCAAACACTGGACAAATATATAAACCCTTCAGAAATGTTGAAATTAATTGAATAGTTCAATACCATCATCTTTGTCGGCTGGGATAGGAAGTCAATTGAGCACCCACCAAATAATACTCCTTTCCATGTCCACAGACAAGATTCATCACATTTCTGTTGTCTGCCAACCTTTCTTCTCAGTCATGTTGTAAGGTACCGGAAGCGAAGAGAGATTCAAACTCTACAAGTGAAGAGGCCAACAAGACATGTTTGACACAAAAACAGCTACTAGACTTTTTGATCCATTTAAATGGTTTTACAAAGTCCTCATACCCTCACAGAGATAAAAGGTTTTAAGAACCCTGCTTTATCAGTTGGCCAGGATGGTCCGTGTTTGCAGCTGGCTACACACTGAGTGGTTTACCAGCACTCCTGCGCACAGTAGAGGAAGCTGTCTTCCCAACAGGGAAGACAGCCTAGTGAATGCAGCAAGGATGGACACAAAATATCACTCAGTCCAAACTCAAGGCTGAGGAAGGCTCACTGCAGTAACGATAGGCGTCTGCAGAGACAGGGAGCAGTGGCTGCTGTAGGTACCGGGAGGAAAAGGCTCTAGACAGAAGAAATCACAGCAGCCATACCTGGAAGGGAATTAGATCTTACTGGTTTCAAGGCAGTGCTTTTCGTCTTTGAGGCAAATGCTCCCACAACTGTGACTTTTGTGAGACACAAGATCTGGGTAAACCATAACATCCCCCAACTGCTTCAAAGAAATTTAAGAAAAATGTGTAATGTGGAATATACAATAGGCCAAATGTGTGAACAGGAAACTGGAAATAACTCTTACCAATCTCAAAAATGACTTGCAGCGTTTTTAAAGCTGCCTAGAAATTATTTATCATGTCTGATACAATGTGTGATAATACAGACATACACAGTTGAAAGTTTGTTGAAATTAAACCCAATTGAAAAAAAGGCAAGGGGCAACACCAGCATAGGCAAAGATCTTTGCTTTAGTGTCTTATCCAAGCAAGAGTTTAAAAACACTCTCACATTCAGGAGGTAATACCTCCTTCCAGAGTTACTAATTTCTGGAACTGGCAGATAGAGCTGTCTCCTCTTGTGTCTGCTACCATATTTAATAAAGAACCAGGGCTTTTCCAGTCATGGCGGGAAGGGCTACTGAGAATAAATACAACCCAGTAAATATGTCCCAAGCCTCTCCTAACTCCAAAATTACATCTGGGAAAATGAAATTGCAATCAACTAGCAGATGGCTCAACAGAGAAGAACTCTTCACAGAAAATGGTAGATGCCATTTCTTTATTTATTTCTTGTGTACTAGGATCTTTAACAACATTTTATATTTTTAGATAGTGAATTACCAAGCTTACCTCACAGATGAATAAACTATCAGGGAGAGTAAACAAATTACCCCAATTTTTCTATGCTGTAAGAAGAAAGGCCTGAATTCTACTCTAGACTTGTTAGAGTCCCCAAGTGCAGAACTTCCCTTCCAGAAAACTCTGCAGCATCCCCAATGCTGCTAAATGATGGTATTTATGAACAGTAGCTGCATAGGCAAAGGGAAGGCTGTTATCTAGGAAGCTGACTGCGGGACCATAGTCACATTTCTCATTTGTTGGGCCCTAGACAACAATGCCGATGAACGTCAGCATGCTCAATATTAAAAGTAATAAATATATTTAATAAGCTGCTACATAAAATATGGCCTAGATTGCTGCCTCCATACATATACTGTATAATATCTAAGAGGCCAGGTTCAAATTAAAAGTCTCTACCTGATTGCAGAGCTTCCTGCCTTTCCTGATCCTCCCTGTACATTCTTGCAAGCTCTCTCTGTCTCTGTGTGTCTGTGTCTTTCTCTCTTTCTTTTTCTCTCTCACCACGCAACAGACATCCACATAAACACACACACACACACACACGTACTTCAAAGGGTCTGCTGTGCACATCGACATCTCTAGAGAGCCCCTTCTGCACACAGCTGTTTCATAGCTGCTGGTGGACTTGTCTATCTCTGAAGACTCAAGTCCTGGCTAAGTTCAGGCTCCTCTAGACAGGGGATTCTGCCCACTGGAGCACATGCTGGAAACAGAGTGTTCGCTGTCTTTGAACTTGTCCTGGTCTTTGAATTGTTAGTTACTAGTCTTCACCAAGTTAATTATGAAAGCATGGCAGTAATCACTTGGCATCTGTGGCAGCCATGTGACATTGCTGCTATATGCAAATGTAAAGATGCATATCTCAAAAATATATTCATTGGGTTTGAATGAAAAATCATAAATGGGACGGCTCTTCCCACAGATAGACAGAAACACTCAGTTCACCCTGCCTTTGCCCACAGCATCTCCCAATGTGGGGACAGACCTTGCTCGCCGAAGAATCCCTTAAGCATGGACTGAGATTCCTCTTAGTTCAAGAGAAGCAAAGTCAACAGCGAGCCCATTCTTCGTTCGCAGCCTAATTTCACAGATCCACATGTCCGGGCCGTGAGTCTCCGCAGGGCCTCTGGAATCATAAAGGCTGGCTTCCGCATTAATGTGCTGGCTTTGGGGATCCCACATGACAAAAAGCAGATCCATCCCTAAAAGGCAGCAAACAGGAAATCATTCACTCTGTGCATCTTCCACCAACAGTGGGTTGCTGATTAGCTTCAGCGGGGAAAATCAGGTCAACGTCAAAAAAAAAAAAAATCAGCTTCTTTTATTTAACTAGGCACTATTTTTACAATTCAATAAATGATTTTAGCTGTGTTATTCTCCGGTCAGTTTTTGCTGGAGACACACTCCTCTGCCATGATTTTTGTTTTGTTTATTTGGGCGGTTTTGGTGTGGGGGTTGTTTTTTATTGTATGTGTGTATGTCTGCTCGGAAAGGGATTTGAAAATGCAGGGAAGAAATCTTGAAATTTAGAAATGTTTTTCTAGAAAAATCAACTTTTAAGAGTAAAACAAATGTAACTCAAAATTCCATTTGCAATGGTCTTAATGGGATTGCCTAAATAAATGTTCGGGCCAGTAGGAAATTGTTTTTAAATGACCTTGGGTAAGGAATACTTTTTGCAGTGTAATTTTTTTCTTTGCAATCTATTTGCTCAATGTGTAACATCGACCTCCTCTACCCCTAATCCACCCCCTTCCTTTTGGCCTTCTCCCAGTTCACACGTATGTATGCCAACATCAACACTCAGAGATGGTGAGAATGATAAATGTTCCTTTGTGTTTAAATACTCTATTTAACTATTAATAAACAATAAGCTTAGCAAATACGTATTTTTATACAGATCACATAACAAGACTATACTTTTAAAGTAATAAAGGCCTAGCTATAGTGTGGTCTTGTGTTAACAACATATTAACTTTTTATTCAGATCTAGCAGTCTGTAGACATTTTGCATTGAAATGTAGAATTTGGGATGGGGCGGTAGTTCTGTTGGTAAAGTACTTGCTGTGGAAACATGAGTTTAGTCCCAAGCACCTACACAAAAATATTAAGCATGATGATGTGCTGTTGTGATTCCAGCATTAGGGGGATAGAGATAAGAGGATGGATCCCTGGGGCTGACCAGCTACCCAACCTAGTATACTAGGCAAGTTCCAAGCTAGCAAGAGACCTTGCTCAACTGGCAAGGAAAGGTGGGCCTGAGGAATGGCTTCAGGATTGTCCTTTGGAATCAACATGTATGTACACCACAAACAAGCATGCACATGCACATGTGCAAATACACACCGAGACATATAGAATTGATGATTGAAATTTTATCCAGGCAAATTCCATAAAAAATAAACCCAAAGAAGTCCATCTCCCAGGGTACGTATGTATTTTATGATAGATTGACCCCTTTTTACTGCAAGGCCAGGGTTTTGTTCAGCACCAAAGATCACCATTAACTTTACATGAAGGTTAAATTAAAGATCTTAAGCCAACAAAATTTTCAATATCACACTTAAAATTATGTAAACGCTCTTCAGTGCCACCAATACCTTAGTGAAATCTAAGTTCCCATAAGTCCCTACACGATTTTAACCCTGCAATTGTCTGTCAACAATAACCCTTTTTGCTCAAACAGTGGCTTGGTCTCTTGAGGTACAGATGATTTCTGTCTTTTTTTTTTCTCATTCTTTTATGCCAGAGCCCTGTCTCTAGACATTTTAATTGTATAGATACAAGGTCTAATCAGGAACCTTTGTTTTTAACATATCCCTATGGTGACTACAATATAAATGCTCCATGAAACTGCCTGAGAGAAACACCATACTATGCCATGAGTTTTGTTAACTATTGAATGGGACAACTCCTTTTTATTGACATTTTAAATCGATTTGATTTTGATGGCCAAGATACCAAGATGGACAAAAGTACAATTTCACAGTGATTCATAAACCATTAAACATTATCCTCTTGGGCTCCTGAGACCACCCACTCCAGTGAGGACCTATTGGAAATTAATGACCACATAAAAAGGCAAAGTAATTTTCTTCACTGGTGTAGCCACTCGTAAGTTGCTCATGAGCCAACAGATACCTTTCCACCCCGTCTTATATAAACAGTCTTAATGAAACCCAGTGAAAAATAGAGAAAGGACAAGAATAGGAGAGGACTTGTTGGGAAGGGAAGAATTCTGTAGCAGCAAAGGGAAGTAAGAGAGCAATGGGGTGAGAATGACAAAAATATATCATATAAGGATGGAATTATCAACAAATAGAACATGCTTTAAGTAAGTCCTTTCTTAGTTTGTGCATGGGACTAGGTAGAGGCTGCCCCAGTCCAGTATCATGGATGCCTAAGTACTTACCTGGCGTGCATAGTTGTAGTTCATAACCTATCTACACACTCTCTACTCTAAATCACCACTGCATTACTTTAGACCTAATGCAAATTCTCTGCAAGTACTCGCCAGACTTTGTAGTTCAGGGAATAATGACAGGAACACCTGCAAGCATTCAGTATAGATGCAATTTTAAAATCAATTTCCACTCATGCTTGGTTGAGTCCATAGAGGCAGGACCCACAAATATAGAGGGCAGATTGTGTTATGGAAATTGATTGAAAAGACAATCAATTATACTTAAAGTTGCCAAGGTAATTCAGATCCCTGGTTTCTTATAAGAAAGTTCTTAAGGTCCCAAACACATAGAAAGAAACAAGGCAATGATTGCTCCTCACTATAGCTCTGTAGTTAAGAGGCTCACACAATGAATATCTGCCAGTTAAAAAAGTTGCTGCTGTTTAATTATTGCACTGAAACACACATCAGGATGTCATATATAAACGCATATGCATGAGAAGAACAAAGAATCCAAAGTTAGAGACATACTCCCCTGTAAAGCACTACCCAGGTTGGCACTGAGAGCAAACTGATTTCAGAGTCCTTTTATCTAAATGACATTTGGATTTCCTTTCTGTAAAAATTGTCCGTCGAACTCATCCTAACATCTGACTGATCGTTTCATTAAGCAATGGATTGGATAAAAGCTTTGATATGTATATGAGTATCATGTTTCAATTTTTTGATAGTTCTTGTTTTTGTCTTCATTTTGATAGAGGCTATATATAATATAGCATGTCACAGAGGATGACCTTGAAGCCTGATGTCTCCTGAGCACTAGGATTATAGGTTTTCATCATGACACCCACCTCATATTTTAATTTTTGGGAGAGCTGTGCTCTGGAAGGTTTGGATAACCCTCTGAGATGTTCTTAGGTGCTCACCTGCCGGAGTCAGAGACACCTTCACGTAGCCCCTCCTGAGAGGCTCCAGAGGCAGAAAACACCTCATTGCTTCTCTGCTCAGACTCCTGATGACTCTATGTCTGTTTCTGGTTCTGGTACACATATGGTTCTGACTCTCATTTGTATACCTTGTGCCTCACCCCACCACTGGCTAGAAGATGGATCTGGTTTCATGGTTGGATGGCATGATTATCTGTTTCAAGATGATGGGCATCTGTCTGGATCAAAGGAGAAGCCAAGGAAATGTTTTCTGCCTGCCAATCTGTCTGCTTCTTTCTCTGCTCACCCTAATTAGGAAAATGCTTTAGATACATTAAAACGAAACAACACTTTGAGATAGAAAATCATGATATTTTGTGTTTCTGTTTTATTTTTACATTTGGCTTCAACTAATGTGTTCATTTTTTGTATGCATGAGTTTAACTCTTTGTTGGTCTTGTCTTTTTTTTTTTTTTTGAAGAAAGGTTTCATGTAGCCCATGAACTTGCTGGATAACCAAGTATGAACTTTATAGGTCTGCAATTCTTGCTTGAGTTTCCAATTTTTCTTATTTTAAGGATGATGATTTAGGGGACAGAAAGATGGCTACACAGTTAAAGCATATACTACTCTGCCAGAGGACCCAAGTTCAGTACCCAAGACTCATAATGACTGGCTCAGAACTGCCTGTAACTCTGTCTCAAAGACTCCTGAAATCTTCTTCTGGTCTCCAGGGATACCTATACACATCCTCCATTCTCTTCTGATATCCATACACATTCTCCATCCTCTTCTGGTACACATACACATCTTCCATCTTCTTCGGGTACCCATACACATCCTCCAACCTCTTCTGGTACCAATCCTCTATCTTCTTCTGGTACCCATACACATCCTCCATCTTCTTCTTGTACCCATACACGTCCTCCATCTTCTTCTTGTACCCATACACGTCCTCCATCTTCTTCTTGTACCCATACACATCCTCCATCCTCTTCTGGTATCCATAAATAGTAGTATTCACTCAAACAGACTCAAACATACATATAAATAAAAATAATAAAAATAAATGATTTTTTAAAGATTAGATGATATATTTGAAAACAAAGGAACACTTCTTTTATTTCTTTGTAGCAATGAATAGGTGTACTTACAGGGGCAATGAGCTATATCAACAGTAAAGGCACATGCCAACAAGCCTGACAACCTGGGTTCATTTTCCAGGACTTTCATGGCAGAAGGACCAAATTGACTTTAACACATCATTCTCTAAATTCCGTATGCCTACCTTGGCATGCACTTCCCACCCCAATTAGTAATAACTAATATAATTTAAAATTGCAAAACTTAGACACACACATGACATCACTAAACTGCTCCAGAAAAATGAAGAACCTGAATATTACATATAATAGCCTTTTATAAGAAGTCAAGTAAATGGGTAGCCCAGAATATTCAACTAACAAAATATCCATCATTTAATATTTAATTAGGGCCAGAAACTATTACAGAAGGTGTTCATATACAAATTGAATTTCCCATAATCAAGATGCACCATTGGGCAAATCAGACTAGACTGGCTTTATAATTTGAGGTTAGAAAATAACTGCTTGTCTTTCTGTGTTTGTATCTGACCATGCTTTCATGTAAGAATTCTTAATTTTAAAAAATTCATGAATTTTCAAAAGATCTTATGCTATTTTACTGGGCAAATAAGCTAACATAATGAAACTCTAAGAACATCAAAAATATAAACTCATATCAAAAAAATTAATTATAATTCATTATAATTCTAACAAGCTTTTTATATAAATGTCTATATTCTGTGGAGTTTTGATTTTAATATAATTTGCAAGATCCTTGGTTACTCAAAAACCCTTGGGCTAATTTTAAACAGACTCCATTAATAATCTTCAGATACCAGGATTTTTTCTGAGTAAGACATTACAGATGCTCTTTTATTCATTATGGGGCTTCATCTCAGCAAGTTGAAAACATAACTTGCAAATGTATTAGGATGCCTTATCCTCTGAATTTCATAGAGCAGCAATGCAGCATACATATGGTGTCAACCGACTTGTGTAGCCTTGTGATTCCAGATCTCACAGGGGGTATGGGTCACTCCAGCTGCTAAGTGCAGCATGAGAGAGCTGGGCTGCATTCCACTAGCTTGGGGAAAGTTCAGAGGCTGAACTTATAAGAAATGTTTTATTGAATGCTTATTGCTATGACACTATTTTAAAGTTGAAAAGCCTCAGGTGGAATGATTACAAATAAGTGACCATCTGATGAAACCCAAGCACAGGCTTAGTGTAGATGCCTTTCTTTGCTTCCTTAATACATGCAGGGGCTTCAAGCTTGGATGGTGTGTTTGAATATGCTCATCCTTGACATGTGAATAATGCACAAGACTGATATGAGCTGCTATCAGGAAGGAGCCCTAATGGTTCATTTGCTAAACGTCCAGTGGAACAGGCAACTCTCAATGACCTGCCTTTCACAAAGTAGGAGACACTTAATTGGACGAAAGTTGTATACAGTACCAGTGATTAAGATGACTGCAGAATAATGAACATACACCCATGTCTGTAAGATAGTGGGGCACAGCCACAGTGGTAAGACAGTGATGTAAGGCCATGCATGTAAGACAGTTGGGTACACCAATGCCAATAAGACAGTGAGATACAGTTGTTGAGTCTGTAAAACAGTGGGGTACACCTATGTCGATAAGACATTGGGGTGCATTTTTAGCTTTGTCCTGGGGAAGACTGTCAGCTTACTCCAGTGTGTAAAAGAGTAAAGAACTAAGTTAAGTTTGTTAAGTAAGTTGAGACTCTTGGAGAGCCCTAGACTATTTACCTTGGTAGATGATGCCTAAGTCTGTAAAAAGCAATGCTAAAATGTCACCAAAGGGACTGAAGCCATTGACTTGGTGGATAAGAGCATTTGCTGAGCAAACCTGAGAACCTGAGTTTGGATCCCGACACCTGTAAAAAAGCCAGGCATGACCATGGGCAGCTTCCCCAGTGCTGAGGGATGGAAACAGAATGCAGGATCTCTGAGCAAGCCTAGCAAAAACAAAACAAAACAAACAGCAGGAAACAGAAGGAAACTCCTCCCTTTTGTCCAAAGGCCATCAAGTTGGAGGTTTAATGAGCACCATATCTTAAAAGAATAAAGTAGAAAATAACAAAGCAGGGCACCTGAAGTCTGTCTCTGGTTTCTACATAGGTACGTGCACATATAAGCACCCACACACATGCAGGCATAGACACACATGCACACACACACATACACAGAGAGAGAGATTTTAAAATGTTAAAAAAGGTTGTTCAGTCCCAATAAGTTTATTTCTAATTAATTTACAAGGGAACTTAAATTGCCAAATGCTGTATTCACGTAGGCTAGAACTTGGCATCCTCTGCATAAAACTGACTGGCCTCAGCCTTGTTCAGATTTAATAAAGGGCAGGCAGTCAGTGGTTATTCTTGACCACTGCATTGTCTGTCAAAACAGGATCCAGTACTCAGCAGGAGAGCATGCTGTGCTCGCTTGCTTTTTGTCATGTCCCCAATTATCATTATCACTCTTTAATAGAAGAGCATAAAATCTGCTCTCTTTAAAAAATGCTAAAGTCACATTTTGGATGCTACAGAAGCAGTTATTGAGATAATTTAACATTCAATACTCAACACAGCATTCAAGGAAGACACAGCAAAAGCAAAGTTGGACCCTGGAGAAGCTGCATCACCCTCTCCTGGCTCATTCAACACATATGCATACACACACACACACACACACACCACACACACACAAACACACACACACAAACACACACGCACACCATACACACCACACAACTCACATATTCACACATACATCCACATATACATTCACATATTCACACGCATATGCACACATACACTTACACACACACACACATACACACACACACACACACACACACACACACACACACACTGTAGACCACCAGAGGGAGGCTCTCATTTGAATATGATTGATAGAGTCAAGCCAATGGCAGCTGGGCAGTAGGTTCTCCTCCATGTCTACCGCCTCCTCCTACAGCCATTTTATCCCCCACTTCTTTCATGTGAAGAGGCTATATTGCTTGCTTTCTAAAATAGGTAGCCAAGAAAATCACAAAATTGTGATTTCTGCCTTAATCCAGTGAGAGATCGCTTCTAACACCCCTTGATTTTTCTTCACAAGATCAGAACCCAAATTTAGAAAATAACACAGTTCCATAAAACTACTTTATCATCAGAAACTGACTTTGAGATTTTTCACTCAGCCCCTGGATCATCACAAATGTGTCTTCTTTTGCCTTACAAAAAGAAGGATTCTAGAGATGGTATGCAATGTTTGGTACAGGCCATATTTCTCAATCAGCTCAACATTATTGTAATAATATTAATGTGACTTGTCAAGGCAAAGGATCAATTGAACAGGCAGGATGCTACTAATGAAATTGCTTTAGAAATTACATCTCTACAGTAGTGACTTTCATAGTGCATTCTCAGACCTCATCACCTGGATCCTGGTTAGGCATATCCATTCTAAGGTGGCAGTGAAGCTCAGTTGTTGGCTGTGTACCTGACATATACAGGTCTCTAAATAGAGGGAGAGCTGCAGGGAGAGAAGGTGGGAGGAGATCGGGAAGGAGAGGAGGAAGGAATATTCTAGAGACCCATTTCAGACTTACTAAATGAGAAATGAAGGAGGTAGAGTCCAACACTGTTTAATGTGCTTCTGATTGACACATAACAATCATTGCCTTAGATCAGAAGACTCCCCAAATATGTTTATATTGGGATGTGCAGGGTCTCATTAAAAATTTATAGATGTCACTAAACAAGAGGATTTTACACTCCTGCACTCTATATTATTTGTGATCCTAACAAAGGAATGTCAACATTTAACCTGCTCTCAGTTCAGTGTATTCCTGGACCTAATACTCATCTGAAGTCCACCATAAGCTGTGACTTCCATTTGTATCTACGACTGAAAGATAGTATCATGAAAAGGCTGAAACCCGCAGGAGCAAGGCAGAGACTCAATCAGGCTTGGGAATTGAAAGCTGACATCATTTAGATTAGTGATACTCGACCTGTGGGTCACAACCCCATGGGGGTCTTATATCAGATATTCTGCATATCAGATATTTACATTATGATTTATAACAGTAGAAAAATTACAGTTATGAATAGCAAGAAATTAATTTCATGGTTCAAGGTCCACCACAACAGGAGGAGCTGTATTAAGAAGTCACAGCAGTAGAGAGGTTGAGAATCACTGATTTAGACAGTAAACTTATTGAAGACAAGGACAAGACTTCGAAAACTACACTCCAGAAGCAGACAACGGCATGAAAGTAAAACAAAAATCAAGAACTCCACCACATCTAACGCACCAAAGAGATAAATTTGGTTCCTCATTTTGGAATTCATTTGGTCTAAGAAAAGCTCCTTTTCTTCTTTCTTTTAAAAATAAAACTTTTATTTCTCTCAATTCAGTAGATGCAATAGCTAAGCTTGATTTGTCAGTGTGATTGGATTGAGTCAGCCGGAAGATTATAAACTCACTCCTGAGCACGTATGTTATGGCCTTTCCAAGACAGCGAACCCATGGCTGGAGACTCACACTGAACTGTGAAGCCATGCAATATCCTAGCAGGAACCAAAACAGATGAAATAGGAATCTCACCAGTGCAAATGCTCTCTCCTTCCTGGCTACGGTGAGTGAGCAGGTGTGCTCTGCGACGATCTCCCACTGCCACAATGTCCTGTTCCACCACAGGCCAGAGCAATTGAGACTGCCAACCAAGGACCGAAATCTCCAAAACTGTGAGACAAATAAACATTGTCTTGTTTCCAAAATTCTCCTTCCAGTTATTTCTGACACCAAAAATCCCTGACCAGTAAGCAGACTGTACTTCTGCTGCTACACCGAAACGCAGCCAGACAGGTGATTCATACGATTCCCGTGCAAGACAGCGGAGCATACAAGTCCCCGGCATGCAAACGCTTTCCATGGTCGCCTTCTGTTTAGTGGATATTTGGTAATTTGTGCGATTTCAGTGGCCATCTGCTCCTCTTACTGGAGTATGATCATGTACTTGAACAGAATAGACACAGAAAGATATAGAATGTCAAATTTCTGGACTATCCTTGTGTCCAGAATAATTATGAAATCGGGAGCGCTAGCCCATGCCTAGAATCCCAGTATGAGGGAGGCTGAGAAAGAGGACTACTGTGTGCTCAAGGCTAGCCTATGCTACATAGGCTTTCAAGGCCAGGGTGGACTCAAAGATGATAATTACCTGAAAGGCCAATGCCTCCATGCCTTCCTAGGAAAATTTGCCTACAACTGTCCCGGATCCCTAAAAATAAGCCAAGACATTTCTTGGTGGTTATATATTTTAAAGTAATAGGACAATCTTTGACATGGGATTTGGGTCCAACTTACAGCTACTGAAGATGATATTGCAGAGGCATGAGTTCACTGGCCTTGGTTTCCTAGATTCAGGATAAAAGAATAAATCATGGAAGCTCTGAATTTCCAAGACAAGGCTAAGGTTGGAGATTTAAGGCCAGCCTCAGCTATCTAATGTGATTCTGACTCACAGAAAAAGAGAAAAAGAAGAAAGGGAAGGAGGGAAGGAAGGAAGGAAGGAAGGAAGGAAGGAAGGAAGGAAGGAAGGAAGGAAAAAAGGTTCCAAGCCAAAATAACGCCTATGTTCTACTTGTATATATTTACATATGTACGTCATGTGTATGTGTGTCTGTACTTTCCCTTTAATTTTTCAGGCTAGATCCCAAAAGGACCAGGCTTTCCTCAAGCTCACTGTTGCTGACCCTTGATTTAAACAACTGATCATCCTGCTTTTGCCTTTCAATTTCATATAAACTTTTGGTTTATCCTTTAAATAAGGAACGAGAATTTAATGAGCTAACCTCTTTGGTACATGTGAATTTTGAAGTTTATGAATGGTCATGGTGGGAGCCAGGGAGCAAATGGGAAGGTTCTTCAGGTTAAAGTAAACTGGAGTGCTAACTCGTGTCTTTTCCCTGTCATTGTGTAACTATGGACTACACAAATGCCTGGAAGAATATACCCAGATTTGACTTTGGTATTCAATATTTTTATTTAGAATTCAGAGACTTTGAAATCATGTGATAATGTTCAGGGAGTAAATCATGTGATAATCATGTGATAATTAAATCACATGTTCAGGGAGAAACTATTTTATTCCTTTATACACAACTAACCATTTTTTAAAAATTATTCCTACAAAATGGCTTCAGCAGCTCTGTAATTGTCTGACTGCACCATTTTTTCCTCTTTAAATTCTCCTTTGAACCATCTCTGCCATCTTTTTGGTTCCCTCATCAATTAATGAGTCGAATAAAAATTTTATTTATTTATTTATTTATTTAAATAAAAATTTTAATATGTGTTCTTCTTGCATTTCTATGAAAGTCATACATTTTACTTAGAGAATTCTGCTCTAATACTGGGGACCAGATGCATTTTGGAATTCCAGATTCATCACTTTTAGAAAGTGCAGAGACATATATCTCAAATATACATCAATCTACAAAAAGCTTCTTAATATTTCTTGAGCAAAACATATAAATATTTACACTCAGTGACATGAAGGGTTTATAAATGAGAGCATGTTATTCGAGGTTGGGTTTAGCCAAAGAGCACTGAACAAGTTCAGAGTTGGCCAAGATACTGCCAAATTAGTTATGAAAAAGTTCGTGTCACTTCTCAGCGGTGGGCAATCCAGAGCTGGAGAATCAGCAGTTTTTTGACCACCTCAATCTACATTTATCCCATTTAAAGAGAGCCATAACAAAAATAATGAGAAAAGGGGAGGTGTGCTCTCTCAGAATCCATGAATAATTTAGCATCTCAGAGCACAATTCAATGTGAGCCATCTCCAAGAGGAAAGCAATACAATTATAAAAAGTTAGCATTCCCAGAACAATGACTGAAATTCTGTGCTCCAAGTTCAGAAACAATTTAAGAGATTAACTACCACGTTTAAAAACAAAAAAGAAATTTGAAGCAGACAAAAGGTAAGGAGCAAAGTTTCCTAAGTTTAAACTAGGTAACTTTGCCTATAGCTATACATTCATGGCAAACATGCACCATTACCTAATGTCAAGCATTCAGGAGCTTTGAAACAAAGGTAAAGATCCAAAAATAACATATTTATAGAAAACAAAGGCTTTTTCATTTTATTAATGAATTGAAAAGTATCTTTTACATTTCAAGGCACTGCAAACCTATATTGCAGTGAACAAGGATTTCTGGTGCAAAAGTCAGAACATAACTTTTAAAATGAGTATTTTAGAGATCAGGCAGGAAGCCACAAGTTCAGGCTCATGCTCATCCCCCACCATTCAATACTCTAAGGTGGGAGGACTGTGAGTCGGGATCCAATCTGGGTTCCATGTCATAATCCTGACTCAAAATGTGAAAACAGGAAAGAAACTAAAAATAAGAAAGAAAAAAAATCAAGAACAAAAAGTTTTACCTCAAAAAATCATTTTGTATAAATTTTTTTCCTAATTTTGCAATATTTTCAATCATGAGGATTACAGTCTGCGTTCCTGAAGCTTAAAAGAAGAGAAAGGCAAGATGGCAAGATTTACGATTTTTAAAGTGATACACACAGTTACATTTCGCTTTGGCCTGACTCCTTCTTACCAGAGGACAAAACAAAATAGAAAGAAAAACAAAGACAAATCAAAAGGAGTTCTCTAGGAAGAGGTTAGTCACGGGAGAGCAAGGGGACCACGTGAACGTGCAGACTGACAGATGAATGTTCTGACTCTGTATGGAAAGACCAGTAGACTTACTTTCTTTTTAGCTATCGAAGGGTGTGCTTCCAATGAAGCCCCACCTTTTGCGTGTCTTACTGACAACACTCCACTCACTTTGTGCTACCCAGAGCAACCTGACTTGGCATGTGCACATGAGCAGCCACTGACCTTTTGCGTGTCTTACTGACGACACTCCACTCACTTTGTGCTACCCAGAGCAACCTGACTTGGCATGTGCACATGAGCAGCCACTGAAAAGTCCGTGTCATGATCTCAATGGATTCTCTCTTCCCATCCTCACCATCTTGGGACATTGCAGTGGGTTTATGCCCATCTACATGACATTCGTTTCACCTATGTATCTACGTAAACATACCAGCCAAACCAAATACATGCTGTGTCATGTTCTCATACAACAATTCACACTTTCAATTTATTCACAGTACTCAAGCAAGGCTTGATTCAATACCAAATGTGAAGTTAGTGAGAGGGACTTTCGCTATTGAAAGCTGTTTCTCCCTAAGCCTTAGCCCATCAAAAAATTTAAGGGACTGTTTCAGTTTTAGCAATAGAGAGTAATATTTATGGAATAATTTCCTATTTTAAAATGCTGAAAATGCTGAATGCAGAGGTTTTTGGTTGTGATTTAAAAAGTACAGTTGGGTGGGATTTCCCTTTGTATGCTGTGATTACCATTAATAAATAAGAAACTGCTTTGGATCTATAGCAGGGCAAAGCTTAGCGGGGGGGGGGGGGGGGACTAAACTGAGTGCCGGGAGAAAGAAAGGCCAAGTCAGAGAGAAGCTATGGAGCTGCTAGAGATAGGCACTGGGAACTTTACCAGATAAGCCACAGCCAAGTGGTGATATATAAATTAATAGAAATTGATTTAAATTAATATGAGTTAGCCAATAAGAAGCTTAAGCTAATGGACCAAGCAGTGATTTAATTAATACAGTTTCTGTGTGATTATTTCACATTTAAGCTAGCCAGGCAGCTGGAAACCAACAAGTAGCCTTCTCCAACATAAAGTTGCAGATAAACATTAATCTTTTATCTCTATCAATTTAAAAATTAACACTTTGGCATATGTTGCAATTTTTCTTTCCTCTAGAAATAGAATATAAGCCTGTAGCTTTAGAATACAGTTTGCAATTAAAACATGAATTTATTTACTGAGTTTACAAATACACTAGAAATGCATTTTCATTCATCCCTTTGAATTGTAGATTTGTGTGTGATGCTCTCCCAAGTCCTCTATTTGCCCACATGCTGTACATGAACTAATCTTCTATGACTCGTACACTCTTTTTATAGCCCTCTATACTGCTTCACTCCTTAACTACTCATTCATTTCTGTCTTAGTTTCATTTCTGCTGCTGTGACAAAATACCTGGAAAAAAGAGACTCAGAGAAAAAGGGTTTATTTCAGTTCACAACTCCGGGATACAATTGTGCAAAAGCCAGGGCAGCAGAAACATGAAGACACTAGTCAGTCACACCCACAGTCAAGAATAGAGAGAACTCAGTCCAGTGCTCCAGTGTGGGTCTCTGTCTCTATCTCCATCCATCACCAGATGAAGGTTCTATGGTGATATGCAAGATATTCGTCA
>NW_004949182.1:478940-520353 GCF_000317375.1 Microtus ochrogaster
AAAAGAATAGAGAGAAATAATCACTTACTTGCCTGGTTTTTGTGTTCAGCTTCATTCCCTCACTCTTAGACAGTTCAGAGCTCCCTGTCTAAGGAATGGTGCTGCCCACAGAGAGCTGAGTCATTCTGCACCAATTAACTTAAGGAGGATAATCATCCCCAGATATGCCCAGAGGCCAACTCAGCAAAGATAATTCCTTATTGAAATTCTCTTCCCTGGTGATTCTAAGTTATGTTAACTTGATAATTAAAACTGACAATCACAATTCCTGTGTTATTTAACAGTCTAAATTATAAGTATAACCCCCAATAAATAACAGTTAGTTAAAGGGGCTGGGGCTGATAGAGAATGAAAATAAGTGAAAAGATGGTTCAAAATAACATGCAAGAACAGTTTTATTTTATTTTTCTTCTTTTCCTTTCTTTCTTTTTTCATTGTAAAAGACATCACTTATAACCCACTAACTTGGGCAGCTGGGTGTCTAGATTGCAAAGAGCAAGATGACCTCCATGGTAATTACTAAAAAAAAACTAGGGTGGACCCATTGACGTCCTTCTGGACCCATTGACATCCTTGCCGATAGAACCTAAGGAGTAGCGGTGATTGGAGTCTCTCTTTCAGTACATTCCTCATTAAAGTACAGCAATCATGGAAACTGACCTCAGCCAGCTTCAGTACAATCTCAGAATCTTTGCGCCAAGGCCTGTGAGCCATCTACACAGTCAGTTTAGCGGATGATGCTGACACACTGCTATTCTAATGCAAATGTGCTTTCCTGAAGAGAGTAACAGTCTGAACACAGAATATTGAAAAAAGACCCTACTGAGGATGTTCTGACTTTCCCTGAAGAAGGCCCTGAAGTGAGTGAGCAGTGTGTTCAGATTGCTATCAGCAGTCACTGCTGTCTTAAAGAGCACAGATAGGGTGAACTAACACCCAAATTACCATGGCCTTCAGCCTTGCCAGTCCATCCTCACTTCCACTACACCAACCTTAGTGGCTTCTTGACATTTTTGGAAATCACAGTTTCATCACATTTCTGAACAATTCGTTCATGTCGTCATTCTTCTGACTCCTGGATAAGATACTCCTCTGCACCCCAAACTGCCATCCCCACCCAGAACCTGCTAGGGCAGCTTTTCATACTCAGAGCCTTCCCACCCTTCTGAAGATCAAAGAAGCCCATGATTCTAGTAGTCAGTTTGCTTCCCTCACAGTCGTGACTGTTGAGCACACAAACATGGCTAGCCCCGCTCTGTTCCCTGCCTAAGTTTAGCTCTCTCTCAGTTTTCTGCTGAATATGTGTGGCACATTGCTTGAGACACAGCTTCAACTCTCAACCTAGCTTTTGTTTATCCAGAATATTTCAACAGGTGAAGTAAGTTTCCATTTCAGGAATCTGGATGGTTCTTAAATTTGCCTTGGCAAACCAAATTCTTCCTAAATTAATATTGTCAACCCCAGGCACAATGACAGTTGACAATAATTTGCATTTGCTTTTTGCTAGACTTTCTGCAAAGTGCTTTCTCTGCATATATTAATCAACTTCACTTGCATCTCATCTCCAATTGTCTAAATTGCCATTATTTTCTTTGATGAAGACAGCTTAGATAAGGGAGTAAGGTCAGATCATTAGAAGTTTCACTTTTAGAATAAATTTGTGATTTTTCAGTTACCTATCAACTATATCTGTGAAATGATTACTCTTACATATGTATCAGCAAATATAAAGAGGATTAATTTCACTTTCTTTTTTGGATCGCCAATATAGCTAACATTAGTCTGTTTTCTAGAATACTGGATATCATTTTTAACTTTGGGTTGAGAGCCAAGAAGATGCCCAACTGTCTCACTATACAATTGCTTTCAGCAAGTTAGTTTAATATTTTTTGACCAGTTTTACCCTCGCTTGGATGGCCCATTAGTCTCGTTCTGATTTCAAAGACCTTAGCTGAAAATGAAAAGAGTTTTCAGTACTGTGAATGATTTTTACAGTGAAAACGTCCTTTCTAATGCTTTCCATAGTGTCTGCTAGCTTTTCTTCCTCTTACAATCCCTAGTGACGTTTATTTAAAGTACTGGCTTTACACAACCTCTTGACTGTTGCTTAAATTAGTGGAAATCCTCAAGGAGAATACAAACTGATCAAACATATCAATTTAGGTGACAATGCAATATTCAGAAGTGTAAAACTGTGGCTAGCTCTTAGTTCCACATTTCTAATGAATTTCAGAAAACTCAGTCACACTGGAACCTTCAGCTCTCTTTTGATGTTGCTTTGGTCGCTACATGGGTGAAATAATGTATAGTTCAGGACAGGAAATGTGTCACAGGAACTAGGTTGGCTAACATATTCCAGAGTTGGATTCCCGGGTAGGGGTCTTAGGGCTGTATGCCTGAATGGCTTTTGCCTGTAGCCATCTGTCAAGAAACTCAAGTGGAGGAATAGGGACTTAAGTGTGCCATGGACGTAGACAAAAAGAGCAATTCATATGCAAGCTATTTGAAATTGCACAAGGGCACACAATAAACTGTTGTTGTTTAGTGAGTCAAAAATTCACACACTCAGGCAACAATATACCTGAATACTATGGTTGAGAACAGCACAGATGTTGTCATAGATCCAGTTAAATCATAGTCTTACTTCTTACCTGTGGCATTTTGAACAGGAATGCCCCTGCAAGGCTAATATGATTGAATGTTTTGTCTTAGTTGATGGGACTGATTTGGGGGAGATTAGGAGGTTCAGCCTTGTTGGAGGAGGTGTGACACATAGAGTGGGCCTCGCCCCTCCCCACTCCCTCTCTGCTTCACGGTTGTGAGTCAGATGTGAGCCCCAAGCTGCTGCTCCAGCATCGTTCCTGCTCTTGCTGTTGCCTTGCTCCCCATAATGATGGTGATGAACTCACTCTCTGAAACTGTAAGCAAGCTCCCAATTAATTTTTTTTAAAAAAAATAAGTTGCCTTGGTCATAGCAATAGAAAATTAACAAAGGCACCACCTAAACGATAGCTCATACCCAGGCTTCTATGACATTCATTCATGGCAGTATTGTTCTTCTCCTCATTGGCAAAACGAGTGGCCCAAATTCCTTGCCTTTTCACCTCTACTCAGGCAGCGTTTATCTTTCATGAAACCCTGGAAGTTAACTTCTTCTTCTCCACTAGCCCACTAGCTAATGTCAAAATTGAAAAACTTAATGTGAGTATCCCCAGGTTAAAGATGAGAATGGTCAGTGCTGCTTAGTCTAGATGGGAACTACTAGTGAGGTGGTTTTTCCCCCAGCCTCTGTTTTTAGAATCATAAAAAAACACAGAGAATATATTTTAGCCTTACTATAATTAGAAAGCAGAATAAAATTTTGTTCTGAAAATGGCATCATAGGAAAACACTTTGCCTGTCCATGTGAAAAGATGTCTTCCTCGCTGGCTTTCTCTTGAAAAAGGAATCCCCTCTGCCTGCATAGTAGCTCAGCTGCTAACTGTTCTGCCTTTACTCACAACACAGAGAATTTCTACTTGTTTTCCTTAAAAATGCATGTCATTGTAAGTGCAGATTTAGGATTAAGGACCTTAATGCTGTGGAAGCAGCTATCAGATTGGTAGTCTAACTAGAACAGCAACTGATAAATCTAAATGAAAACTACAAAATCTTGGGCTCTTTTAATCTGCCTTTATGTGTAACAGCTATTTCAATTAAGAGACACTTATACAAAGAACTCAAGAAATTGGTCATCAAAAAACAAATAATCCAATAAAAAATGGAGTAAAGACCTAAACTGTGAACTCTCAACAGAGGAATCTAAAATGGCTGAAAGACACTTAAGAAAACGTTCAACATCCTTAGTCATCAGAGAAATACAAATCAAAACAACTCTGAGATTCCATCTTACACCAGTAAGAATGGCCCAGATCAAAACCACTGATGACAACTTATGCTGGAGAGGTTGTGGGGTAAAGGGAACACTCCTGCACTGCTGGTGGGAATGCAAGCTGGTACAATCCCTTTGGATGTCAGTGTGGTGATTTCTCCGAAAATTAGGAAACAACCTTCCTCAAGACCTAGTAATACCACTTTTGGGTATATATCCAAAGGATGCTCAATCGTGTCACAAGGACATGTGCTCAACTATGTTCATAACAGCATTGTTTGTCATAGCCAGAACCTGGAAACAACATAAATGCCCCTTGACTGAAGAATGGATAAGGAAAATGTGGTACATTTATACAATGGAGTATTACACAGCAGAAAAAAGTAACAACATCTTGAATTTTGCAAGAAAATAGATGGAGCTAGAAAACATTATTTTGAGTGAGGTAACCCAGACACAGACAATTATCACATTTACTCACTCATAAGTGGTTTTTAAACTAAAGCAAAGAAAACCAGCCTACAAATCACAATCCCAGAGAACCTAGACAACAATTAGGAACCTAAGAGAGACATACATAGATCTAATCTATATGGGAAGTTGGAAAAGACAAGATCTCCTTAGTAAATTGGGAACATGGGGACTTTGGGAGAGGGTTAAAGGGGATGGAGCGGAAGAGAGGGGAACAGAGAAAAATGTAGAGCTCAATAAAATTCAATAAAAAGAGAGAGACTTAAGATGAGATTCAGTGAGAAAAAATTTGTTCAATGTCTGTGTGTTGGAAGAACCAGATAAAAGGAAGGGTCCAGTGGCCCCAGATCCATCTTCTGTAGACTGATGTGAATGAAATTCAGATTAAAAAAAAATATCTGGAGCAAGAAGCCCAAAGTCTATATAATGAAGCTGTTTTAGTTAAGGTCTGATATGATTGGTCATTGTTTCAGGTCTGGTTCAGCAGGCTGATCCAAGTCAGTTATTCTTGCTTAAAGATACAGGCTAGTTCTCACAGATACCCTGATGCCCTTACAGCACAGGCTTGCCCTCTGGAAAACTGCCCTCATCTGAGGGATGCTCTGTTCTATAAGACTGTGTTATTTGAAAGTCTGAAGTGAACACAGGTTAGAAGGACAACCTATTTTCTGCCTTCAGCTTTGGATAAGGTAAATTGGTGAGCACGAGTGAACAGACACTTCTTAGATGTCTTTTACACTCTATTGAGTCTGGCAGATGTTTTACCCAAAGTAAAACACATATGCATGTGCACACACACATACACACAATGAAGGCATAAACGCAACCTTTGATTCAGATTTTGGTTAACTCATGGGCCCAAGTAAGAAGTTGATAGTTTTAGTAAAGATAATACATATAATAATCAACACGAATGTAACAAAGAGTCAATTTTAAATTGTTGATCAAAAAGACACGTCAGGCCTAGAGAGATGGATCTCTCCAGGGTTTGTACTGCTATTGCATAGGACCTGAGTTTGGTTCACGTTACTCAAAACCAGCCCTAACTCCAACTCCAGTGGGTAGATGTACTTATACTCTTGTACATACCCATGCCCCCAGCCCCCCCCACACAATTCTTTTTATTTAAAAATGTATATATCCCTATACCAGGATTGCTACCATGATTTGTCCATGTGTTAATTGTAGCTTGTTTCATGTAAAGTTATCACAGGAATAAAGTTAATTTATTTTAAAAATTGTTTTCTCCCGCAGCCTCCAGAATGGTCTTCATCAACCCCACATCCAACAGAGGGCTCATCTCCAAAATAAATAAAGAACTTGAGAAACTAGACACCGAAAATGCCAAATACTCCAATTGAAAACTGGGTTACAGATATAAGTAGAGAATTCTCAACAAAAGATTCTAAAATGACTGAGAAACACTTAAAGAAATGTTCAATATCCTTAGCCATCAGGAAATACAAATCAAAACAACACTGAGATTCCATCTTATATTTGTCAGAATTACTAAAATCAAAAACACAAGTGACAGTTTATGCTGGAAAGAACATGGAACAAGGGAAACATTTCTCCATTGCTGATGGGACTGCAAACTTGTATAGCCCTTTTGGCAGACGAGAATTCTACCATTGAACCACCATGCAAACACATTTTGGAAATCAATATGGCAGTTTATCAAAAAGTTGGGAATTGAAGGAAGAACAGGATTTTAATTCCAGTGATGACCGCCTGTTTCTCACTGAAGGCCACCCCAGGCAACTGGAGGCAACCATCATTATACCTTGAGTCATTCTTGGCATGCAGATAATGTTAACACTATTAAAGCTCCATTCTCTGTTTTAATCAGTAACCCAGAAACTCTTACTAAACAAATCTGTATAATAACCAGTTTGGGGGGAGAATGCCCAAAAGTTAAGGAATTAATGTTGCCAGCCTAGTACTGAGAATTTTCTTAAACAGGGACTAAGCACAAGATCCAACACTGGAAGTCCTCACTCAGGCGTTAGGGCCCCCCTTGGACCATAGCACACTTCTTGGTTATTCACCCTAGCAAGAGAAGAGATAACATGTTTCCAGAGCATAGCAGCCACAGCCATGCTGGTAGCTGAGACTATGCAGAAAGCTCTTATACCTCTTTCTCGAATTAAACAGAAGATCACCAGTTGTAGAAACAGAAAATGAACAACCCAGCTCAGCTACATATGGACTGAGGATGACTGACTGATAGACTCAGAGTAGCTTAAGAACAGATGAAACATTACAAAGGGACATCATGCCTCATAGCATCAGCCCCCAAGCTTTGTGTCTCTGAAAAGAGAAACAGAGGATAGTCCAAGAAGCAAAACTTGGCACGTCCCTGTCTACTCCATTTCTCTAATAAACCAGGGGTTGCTACCAAACACCACATTAACCCAGTACAAGGCTGACATGTATGACCAGAGGGCTGTCAGGTAGTTTTACTCAGATGGTGCCTGTCAGAGATATCAACATCAGTTGAGTGTCACCTTCTCAGGGTGGAAGCGCGCCTCCAAGAACCAACCCAAGCAAACTAAAAGCATTCAGAATGTGTTCTTCCAGAGTAAAACATCTCCCTGCTCTGTCTCCACAGCATTCACAGCCCCCTGAACACAAAGGTCTGCAAGAGCAGCAAGTAAACATAAAAAGTTCTCTACAGTCCAGAGAAAAAGTGTAAACTTCTTAAACAGAAAGAAAACCCTCACATACCTAAGTACCAATAGTCATCAATGCATCTGTTGCGATGTTAACCACACTGCTCTTGTCCTGGGCGTTGTCACTGTAATCTACCACATTCACTGAGTGAACCCTCGCACCTTTGTCCTTGGCCCTACCCGGATTCGGAATTCCATCTCAGAACTATCCTTTTGTGCTTTGTCACACTCTTGGTATATAAGCATCAGTATGTTCTTTTTACAGCCCAAATGATCTCACGCTTAGAATCAAAAGTTAAAATAATGAGGACAGCATCCCACAAGCCAGATGGCCCTCGATATTCTGACTGCAGAGCAGTTAGAACCTGTGCCATTACTAAAGCAGAGAGCTGTGTGCACACTCAGGATAACTAGGGCAATGTGGCTTCAGTGCTCCAAAATTTGCATGCCCCATTTAAGTCTCTTTAAAACTCTGCATTACGTTTTTAATAATTTGCTAGTGTTATAGCTCCCAGGCCCATCATGATAAAAAAAAAATAGGCCCTGGTAGTTTGGGTGCTAATCATAGGATTCAGCTTAACAATCTGATCTATGCTTATCATTTATATGGTTTTATATCCCAAGTTGTGACATCTTTTCTTGCAAATTTCCATCAGATGATCACCCTACAGTAAATAGGAGACCACCATGGGCCACTTGAGACCACGTCTCAAACAAACAAAAAATAATATCCTCAACTTTAAGCTCCCCAGACCTTCTCATGTACTTCTGAGTTTAAATAGGTTGAGATGTTTATCCTCTGGATCGCCCAGCCTCTGTTCCTGTTCAGTAGTGAAGTTGCAGAAAACAGACCCTTTTACCTTCACCAACTGTTTGGAATAAGACACAAAATCTTCAAATGAGACACAGGACAGGAAGAAAAGGAAAGTTAAAGCGACTTACGGGGAAAGTTATAGGATGATTAAGAAACCCTTCTGTATAGTCTTGTTGATACCAAATCTTTCTGAGAATTCTACAGGCAGCATTCTGCATGAGCAGAGCAAGGATTCCTTGGACTCTTCTGATCTTAGAGGTTAGTCTTCACCCTTTCTTTAATCCTATCTAGTGCTCCTCAGGGAAAACCTTACAACCTTATTTATAAAACATATAAAATAAAACAAGAAAAAAAGATCACTCCTTAGAGACCATTTGGACAATGTAACTTCATAAACCTCCAAAGGGAGAGATTGGCTTAGTAGTTAAGAATACTTACCAGTCTTGCAGAAGAGACCCAGACTCAGAACTGCCTGTAACTCTGGTTCCAGGAAATCCAGTGTTTTCTGGTTTTGGTGGACCTCTAACCACCAAAACCTTCATATTAGGAATGTTATCCTTCATATTAAGAATCCTTTCTTCATTGAGAAAGTAAAGAAACAAATATTAATGATTTATAATCAGTATTTTATTGAATTCTTAAAGATGGTATATAGGCGTCTTTTTCAAGTTGTATCTGCAAAATAACACAGAATGTTATGTTTACTGAGTTTAAAGACATCCAGTTTGGTAAACAATGTTATCTTGAAAGCAATTGATTCTTTTAAATGCTTATCATGCTTTCTTGTATTAAATTTATTTTTTTGTATTAAATTTAAATGTCAACATCAGTATCCATAGGTGAGCTATTGTCAGTGACCTTTAGTTTATGTTGAGAAAACACCAGGAGTTTCTTTTTAAAATTACCTATTTTCATAGAAGTAAGGGAAAGACTTTATGTCCCATTCTTCCACTGCCAGAAATGCCAGCAGTCAGAGCCCAGTGTTCCCTATTCCACGGTGTTATGATTATAATCTGTTGGGGGAGGCTGTTTGTTTGTTCCTAGCAGCTCAGACCCAAAATAATCACACAAAATACTATTATTTAAATCACTGCTTGGCCAATCACTTGAGCGTATTGCTATCCAGCTCTTACATCTTTAGTTAACCATTTCTATTAACCTGTGTATAGCCACAGGGCTGTGGCTTACCAGCAAGATTGCAGCACATCTGTCTGCAGTGGTGGCTACATGGTTTCTTCCTGACTCTGCCTACTCTCTCTCTCTCTCTCTCTCTCTCTCTCTCTCTCTCTCTCTCTCCATATATATATATATGGAGAAGATATATATATCTTTTCCAGCCTAGCTTTACTCTGTTAAGCCAGTGGCCAAAAGCAGCTTCTTTATTAGCCAATGACAATAAAACATACACAGCATACATCACCTCCCATATTGCCTCCCCTTTTCTGTCTAAATAAAAAGGAAGCTTTTAACTTTAACACAGCAAGATTACATACAAGAAAGCAGTTATCAACCAAGAATTACATTGCAATATTTAGTCCATTTACATTTGTCAAATTAAGGAAAATAGTCTATTATCTACTGTATCTTTGTGAGTCTAAAGTTTTATATCTAATCTATCTTTTATTATAATTAAAAAAACTGTAACTATAACTATCCATTCTTCAACTCCATCAAAGACACCAGAAGGATATAATATTACCTTTATTATTAGCTAACAGGTAATAAAGTTGCCTTGTAATGATGGCAAATTTCACAAAATTTTTTGGACACCTTGTGCTAACAACCAAACCAGTGTTTGTGTCCCTAATGGAGGTGAAGAGGGCTGGATTTTATCTCTTCTTAATAGGCTTTGTATATGACTGCACCAAGTCAACCCAAGGCCTCCAAGCAGTCATTCCTAAACACTAATTTAAATATACACGCACACACATGTATGCTTACAATTAATGTATTTTGTATTATGAATTAGCAGTAGAAAGTGAGAAAATTAAATGCTAATACATGAGCCAAATGCTTAGATTTTAGATTACCTCCTTAATGGGAATTAATATTTATATGGCCAGAACTGAAGTTAACAAATAGCCAGCCACTTAAGATGCATCTTTACGTTTTACAGCCATTGTTCTCATTTGGCTGGCTACTGACATAAATAGTGGCAGAAATGTGATTTACATATTGAAGACCAGTGTTGTTAGTAGGAGGGAGGAAAACTTTGCTTTGATGGAAATAATTAAAATGGTTGGTCTTGAAAGACTAATACGTGGGAAAAACTAAATCTTTTGTTCTCGCCTCTGCCGGCCTGGGGATTCCTACTGTCAACCTCTCCTCTCTCTCCAGGGATTCAATGCCAATGTTTTCAGTTCCCAAGCATTTGCCTCCTATACTGCTCAGAGCATTTCTAGCTCTCTCAAAGGATTCCTTTCATGTACAGCCAACTGTCTACAAGATTCATTATTCTGGACTTTCTGGGGTTAACACCCAAGTCCAGTCTGGTGGCAGTACAAGTCCAGGGAAAAGGGAAGAGTGAAATTACATGGAAATTCCTAAGGGCATTGTCTGTAGGGAAGAGGGCAATAATTAAGAGATAATGTGAAAGCAGAGAGAACATTCTCACAGGATAATGGTCTCCTGCTGCTGAAAGAATGTCATGGCAAAGCCCACACCATTTATGGAAAATAAATGTCACAGAAAGGGAGGTCAAGACAGTTACTTTCAATAAGAAAAGCTGTTCGCTTGGTAACGTTCCATTATTGCAAACCATCTAGCTGATTAAATAGTTTTCTTCAACAGGTGATCAAGCTAAAGAGGGATTCTCATTTTGTCATCAGCAGCCTGAAGAGTTAGAATACTCAGCTGATAGATACTAGATAGATAGATAGATAGATAGATAGATAGATAGATAGATAGATAGATAGATAGATAGATAGATAGATAGTCTTTTCCTGCCCGGTGGATGGAAAGAAGAATAATTTTTACTGAGTTTTCACTAGACTGTACCCTAGTCTTTCCAACTGCTTAGCACCAAAGTGCATTCTATGAATCAGTCTAAGAACTTTTTGTCTCCGGTCCTTCCAAGTAGCAGGACTCACTCCAGAATCAGAAACAAGGGTCCAGGAAGACAGTCTGTATAGCAAGAATGTCCTATTTTATTTTTGTCTTGTTGATTTGAGACCAGGCTTATCTCAAACTCACTATGTAGTTTAAAAAAAAAAAAAGATGACCTTGAGCTTCTGACTTTCCCACTCCCTTGCACAAAGCGCTGAGATTGCAAGTATTATGACTATGCCTCCATTTGCATATAATGTTGGGGATCAAATCCAGGATTTCCTATATGTTAGGCAAGCAGCCTATCAGTGGAGCACAACCACAGATATACATGGAACATATTTTAAGGGAAGCTTGAGGCCTTTTGCTATTGCAAAGGCACACTCATAGCTAAGCCTGCTGTTCTGGTAGTAAGATAAAAGCCAAAGAGACTGCAGATTGTTTCAAATGCCTATCAGTGAAACCCAACCAGGACACAGCAGATTCAGTGGTTTGGATATGTGTGGAATCGAATATTACTTTAGTAATTTAGAAATAATCTAATATTAATATAAGTAGTTTTTCAAGTGAATAATGTACAATTTTTATTCAGTCAAGTCCAAGGATCACATTAAAAGCCACTGCTTCTGAACTTATGTAACATTTCATAATTGAACCATTATAAACAAACTTGAAAAATTACATAAAGACAATTTTAAAAATTAGTAGATAGCTACTATATGCAGTGCTAACTGTGGAGAGCATTGGGCACACAAGTCAGAATAAGATACATTTGAGATATTTGTGACCCAAGAAAAGAAGAAAGACAAGAAAGACAGTTCTATGCCTATGGTTACATAATGTGACAGCAATTTGGCAGAAATACCGTGAGAACCTAGGAATGAACAGTAAATTCCAGTTAGTAAAATTATGAACAGAGTCATAGATAGGTATATGGTCACTGAGTATGTGATCAAATCAAGACAAAAAGTCCCCTAGTGCTCTTCAAGGCATGTGGGCAAAGGACTGAGCCTGCTTGTGTTGACAAGGTCCTTCAGAGCCTTGCTGGAGGTGGCCCTTTCCTCCCTTCTACTCATCATTTATACTCAACTGCTGAGTTCCTTGTTCTCGGAATATCCCGGGACCCTGGGTTGTATGCCTAGGGCTGGGCATGCTCTGTTCCCTCTGCCTGAACTGCTTGCTATGCCCCCTTGTCCTACCCCCATGGCTTTGTGGCTTCCCCCTAATTCAGTATTTCCCATCTCAACAAGGTCTCCAGCCCACTATCCACAAAACTAGAATTCCCTACTGCCCAACTCTAACCTTTCCACACTCCACAGTGTTTGTTTTCTCTCTTCTCATGTGTCCCACTCTGAATGTACTTTCTCAGGCTGGCCTCAGCTCACTATGCAGCCCAGTATGATCTTGAGCTCCTGGTCTTCCTGCCCTGACCTCCTGAGTAGTGGGGACCCACACCTGGTTTATGTGTCACTGGGGACTGAACCCAAGATTCTCTGCTAGTACTGAGCCACATCCCCGGCCCCAATACCTTTAAACAAGTTGGTTTTTTCCCCACACTATTCAATGATGGAATAATAGAATACACTTTATAGAATCAGTCCACTGTATACAAAGTTCAAATAATAAAAAGAAACCTGATAATGTTACCATTTGATCTGCTTACACTAAATGCAAGACACAGTAGTCAATTTTCTTTCGAGAGAGGGTGTTGCAATGAAACCAATGGCTAGTCTCTAACTGATCATCCTGATTCACTTTCCTGAGGGCTAGTGTTATCTGTGTAAAACAACACATGGTTCTCTTAACCAACATTTAAACAAATATCTATTGATCCCCTGACTTATGATAGGCACTGTACATGTTTTGAAATAAAAAGTTAGAAATTACTTTGTTTTGTTCTTCCACTCCTCTATGTTTTGATCCATCTAATTATTAAATCACTGGACAGATATTAATCACTAAATAGATGTTAATCATGTAGTGTGTGCTGAAATAAGAGTGTCATACTCCTTAGCATATATGATACCTCTTCCCACTGACTTCAGTTCCCACAGTTGCTTCTGTTGACCAGCTCCTTTCTCTTCCTCAGCTCCATTCGGCTGGGCACCCCTGCCTTCTCCACCATGGCTGCAATTTCCTGTCAAGCCTCCACAGTGTCTCACTTGTCACCTTGCTTTTGGACTTGCTTTGACAGCACAGTCACCTGCAATGATTTCTTGAAACTAAGAGCAACTAAATAAAAATGTCAGGAAGTCACTTGTTTAGACCCGAAGTTGAAAACAAATGTTCTCCACTCAATCAGCATCAGAGGGATTGAGTGCAGTTTAGCACGGGTGTTGGCACTGTTTATGATACAATGCAATGGTATCAGGCTTAACAGGTTTCATCAAAGTGGCAGTTTTTCATCTTGGGTATGTGTTAACATGACTTTCTTCCCAGCAAACCACTGCTACCTTCTCCTCTTGCACAAGGCCATCTTCATCTATGAAGAGATTCCACTCCTTCATAGATGGTCATAAACCCTCAGCTATTCAGATATCTGTACCACAATGTACATACAACTCAGCCCTAACTGCACTTGGTCTTGGGGAAGGGCAACAATACAAACCAGGGAACATTAGCAGGAAAGAGCATTCCGTAGAAGAGGCTCCTGCTGGCTAAGTACTTTTCAGCACCCACGCTCCTGTAAGCAACCCTCACCTGTGCTCTGTCAGCCCCAGAACTCCCTGGTTTCCCAGAGTGAGTCATGCCTGGGTATGTGGATGGAACCTTAGCAGAAAAGGTAGATGTTTTTCAAGTCTTCACCACCAATATAAGAAAAGGTTCTGCAACTCAGATATACCATGTCAATTGTCTGTTAAATGTTTTTAACTTTAAAGTGTGAACTTCATAGAGCATATATTACTATTAACACCTATTATCTATTGTTTAATGTCTAATCATAAAAATTTCTCAATTTTAAAATTCTTTTAAATCAAATTCCTGACATCTGTAGAAGTACTTGAGTATAAATTGTCCCTTTGCTCCAGAGAAGCAGACTTCAGTGAGAACTATGATTTTGAGTAACAGGAGGTCTCAATTAGAGTTTCTGGCTCAGAGGGTTCCCCTCTATTATTGTTTTCTGGCCACACGGAAGACAGGTTGATTTTATGATAACCATTGGCTTCATTGCCTGTCTTGAGAAGATAGATCACTGCTTCGCTGTGTTGCCCAGGTTAACCTTGAGCTCCTGAGCTGGAGCCATCCTCCTGCCGCATCAGCATCTCAGACTGACTACAGGTGTGTATCACATTTCAAACACAGTTTTGATCAAAGACAGTTTTAAATAGGGACACTTTTATAAACCTTTATGTAATAAATTAATTGAAAATGAGGGAAGGAGAAAAATAAAGAAGATTGATGGATTAAAAGAAAACCTCACTTGCTGAAACCAAGCTGGGAAATTGTGGATGATTTAAGCAAACCTGTCGTATGATCAAACTGGGCCAACCTGGAGTGAGCACCAAGGGTTCGCTAAACAGTTCACTCATTCTTTCCTTCCATCTCCTCTATGCCTTACAATCTTTTTATTTACATTTCCACATGGGAACTATAACTGTTACCTAGGAAATTTTCCTAAGTTGGATACCCCGTTTATTTAAAATATGCAACCATTTAAAGACATTTTTAAATGGTAAATTTAATAAAAATCATTTTGGCAGGAACCATCACCAATTTTCTAAATTATATACATTAATACATATATATTTATAATATTTATATTGTTACTTCATGTAGGCATAGCAGGGGTGGAAAAGCAATGTGTTCATATGCCTATGTTTGGGCTGCAATTCTTTATGCCCCAGGGCTAGATTGTGAGTACATCTGTGCTCTCTAAGTGGTTGCTGAGGGACAATGGTTTTACCCTGTAAAGATTTGTTTCTTGTACTTGTTTAATAAATTGCTGATTGGCCAGTAGCCTGGCAGAACATATAGGTGGGGTGACCAGGCAGGAAATAGAGGTGGGGCAATGAGAACAGGAGAATTCTGGGAAGAGGAAAGATTCAGTCTGCAGGTTCATCCAGACACAGAGGAAGCAAGATGAGACTGCCTTGCTGATCAAAGCTACCAAGCCACATGGCTAACACAGATAAGAATAATGGGCTAATATAAGTTATGAGTTATAAGAAGCCTGAGCTAATAGGCTAACCAGTTTATAATTAATGTAGACCTCTGTGTGCTTCTTTGAGGCTGAGCAGCTGCAGGACTGGGCGGAACAGAAACCTCAGTCAACAAGTGATGACATTCATGGTTTTGTTGAACCACCTCCCAATAACAAAAGCTATGAATAATGTGTTCTGAACTGATGAGCACAGGTGGGCTAGCTAAGACAGTCTCTGGTGCACTCTTTCCTCCAGCAGTAGAAAAACCACAAAGCATTCATCCTAGGAAACATGCTGAATTTATTCCTTTTGGACAGGACAGTAAAGCAGGGCATTTTTTTTTTCATGTTGAAAAAGACTATACAGAGGTGAGGCTGTAGTTCTTTATAAGAACATTTATATGGTACATGGAACACTCTGGATTCCATCTACACCAAGGGAAGGAAAAAAAAAACATAAGGCAAGGCAAGAAGTTAGGGTTAGGGTAGAAAAGAGAGGGTAAGGAAGGAGAGGAGGGGAGAGACAGCAAAGGGAGGTAGAAAAAGTGCAATGGGGGGAAATGAGTATAATATTGTACTAAAGGATACCCAAGACTGTCCTCCTTGAATTGAAAATAAAAATTATTGTGTAACCTCCTCTTTGAAAAACAATCATCAGGGGCTTAAGTGGCTCAGTGCTTAAGTGTTCTTAGCATCCATACTGAGTGCCTCACAACCTCCTATAATGCTGGTGAGATGGTCTGTGTCTTCCCAAGAAAATCAAATAATATCTTAGCTGTCTTTTCGACTTTTGATCTTTTCATTTCCAAGTTGAAAAAAAAAAAGGAGAACAAAATAATTTTTGTCGCTGTTTCTGGCACATGGTGAGTGAACTATTTGCTTCTACTTATTAGTTACCTACCCAAAGAGGGGGAAAAGTTTAGTTTTCAAAACACCACAAAATTGTCCCAAGTCTTAGTAGGCAATGGCAGAAATACAGCTGATTAGAATCAAAAGCAAAAGCAAAGTGTCTTTCATGACATGATTGTCAGATATAGCCCACTTCAGTTGAAGACGGTCTTACTCAGACACATCTACCTATCCAGGCAGGGAGTGTCTGGGGAAACTCAGAATAGGACATTGACTAACTGATTTTATACTAGATTAAATAAGGACAACCACATACAATGAGGAAAGTAATGAACACTACACTAGACCAGAGAAAAACCCAGATAATGTTGCCCCTGAGACAGAAATAAGTTGTGTGCAGACAGGTATCCTTGGATAGCTTGCAAGTTGGATTTTGGGGCAAATGAAGTTCCAAGCCATGCGCCCAGGGACTAGTTCCATCCATGAAGTAAGAGATTTTTTTTCTAATATAGACACATGCATAAACACATTTCAAAATATCTCTATTCTTTTTCTTTATATTTAAATATTTAAATGTCTGAATGCCTGCTTTCTATTTAATATTTCTGCTTATCTTTAATGGATTCTATAAAGTAGATTAGCATGTGAAATCTACAATGCTTATCCTGTGGTGTGTGTGTGTGTGTGTGTGTGTGTGTGTGTGTGTGTGTGTGGTGTGTAACTCTGTGAGATGATGTGCTTTCCTATGAATGCACATATGAAAGTCAAAGGTCGGACAACTTTGTGTGTCTTCCTTAATCACTCTCTACCCTTTTTTCTTTAAAACAGGGTCTCTTCACTGATTAAACCTGAAGATTACCAATTCAGCTAGAATGACTGGCCAGTGAGCCCCCAAAATCCACTCTCTGTACCACCATGACAGGTGCATACTGAAAAGTTTCTGCACCCTGATAAGCCTCTCTGCCAATGCAATAACCCAAATCAGACCAAATCAAACCAAACTAGAAAAAGTCCAGGTTGAAAGGATACAAGACTCCCAGATGGCTTTCCAGTACCCCAGAAAGGAGATGGGAAAGGAGGACCAGAAAACCAGGTGTCTGTTTTCTTGGGTGCAGTTTAAGTATCTTGTGAAAGTGGTATTGAACATCTCTGGAGGAGGGGTGATCATTAGTCAGGCTTTCTGAAATGCAGCAGGGTTTGGAGAGAGATGGGGGAAGAGGCTTGGAGTGGAACTTTCTCCTGAACACATACCACTGTGCCTAACTTTTACATGGGTTTGGGGGATCTCAACGCAGGTCCTCATGTATGAGCAACAAGCAGTTTCCTTACTAAGCTTTCTCCCCATCCCCCATCATGCAGTTCTTATTAGTCCTCAGAGCCCCTGCTCCTGTCTTAACTCTCCATTCATTGTCTCTAACCTCTCACCAGCCACTGGCTCCCAGCACTGCACAGCCCGAGTCAGTGATAACCTGGCCAGTCAGTAAGGCTCCCCACAGCCTCAGTCACATCCTCTGCAGGCACACACTCCCACAGCAACACACCTTCTGAATCTCTTTCCTTGCCCTGCACATCATTAGGGTTCTCTTTTCTTCCCCGATTCCCCAGAACTGCTTTCTCTCTCAACCCCCATACCAGCCTCTTGGTATGGGCAATAATGTCCCATGATTTCTGTCACCCTTTGTCCTCAGCCTGTCTCCTGGGGCATTTTCAAAATTTATATGCTGGATTAATCCAGCAGTATTTATGATCAAATGTCTTTTAGCAGCTGTTGCTCCTTCCTCAGCATTCAAACAATTCAAAGGCAACACAATAACATATTTTGTATTTTTAATTTTTGGGTTTTTGGGGCATGGTTTCTCTGTGTATCTTTGGCTGTCCTGAAACTCACTCTATATACCAGGCTGTCCATGAACTCACAGAGATCTGCCTGCTTCTGCCTCCCAAATTCTGGGATTAGAGGTATGTGCCACCACACTCAACTACTCTCCTCTCTCTCCCTCTCTCTTCTTAAAGACTTTAACCTTTTTCTTTTTTCTCCCAAGCCTACATATATCTTTAAGCATACTGTAAACCATTTAGAGGTTTTTTTCATCTTTGACTATATCTTTACTATATATCTCTTTTTCTGACCACATGAGTCTTTAATTTATTAAGCAATATGGCTAAGATTAAAACTTGGGCTCTGACGCCTGGATCCACCCCATTCCTTAGCTTTCTGAGAGTTGAGCTTCATGGCAGAGGTACCAGTTGGAGCCATGTTTATTACCAGAACTTTATGGAGTTTCAAGGTACCTGCTGCCACCAAGAAGCAAGCTGTTGTCTATCATAAATGTCATTTAAGTGTTTGTTGGCAGGTTCTCTTAAAATAGCTTCAAGGGTTTTGCAACTAAAGCTGAGTCAGAAAGCCACTTAAATGAGATGTGCTTGCCTCTAGCAAACAGAGCCCACCAGAGAAAATGCTACTGCAAAGAAGTCATGCTTAACTCTGTTGTTTTGTGTCTAGAATTACTTCCCAAACTCTCTCAGGTTTTAAGTGGATTTAACTGTCCACGTTGGTGCCACTTGTTGACAGATGTTTTTGTCCTGCCACAATCCAAAATTTTCTTTAGTTTCCTATAAGATTATCAGAACCCCCAATCAGCAGGAAGTAGCCTGGAAAACTATGTTCACATTCCCAAAAAATAGATTATGGATGATTTTCTTTGTTTAGAGTGTTGGTTACAAGTTGTTATGAATAATGGTCAGGAAGAAAGCTAAAGAAAGATTAGATTCAGAGTTCTTGTTTTGAAAAAAAAGAGAGGGGGTGCTGTGGGACAATGGTCTGTACCCTGTATTTGTCACTTGTATGCTTTAATAAAATGTTGATTGGCCAATAGCCAGGCAGGAAGTATAGGCAGAGCGACCAGAATAGGAACATTCTGAGAAGAGGAAAGGCTCAGTCTTCAGTCATCACCCAGAGACAGAAAAAGCAAGATGAGAATCCCTCACTGATAAAAGGTACCAAGCCACGTGGCTAACAAAGACAAGAATATGGGTTAATGTAGGATGTAGGGTTTATTAAGAAACCTGAACTAATAGGCCAACACGTTCATAAGTAATGTAGACGTCTGTGTGTTTTCTTTGGGACTGAATGGCTGTGGAACCAGGCAGAACAGAAATCTCTATCAATATACCACTAACAAAAAAATGTATTTAATCATGCTCTTTTGCAAAGGAAACGTCAAAACTGAAACAAAAGTCTTTTAAAAGTATTCCAAAAACCAAATTTGTATCTATTATATAAGTAGGAAAGCTAATTTAAAATTTTTCTTTCAATGTAGCAAAACTGTATCTTTATTGTGCATATGCTTCATGCTTTCTAGAAGAAAAGACTCTAAATGGCTGTATGTTTTCTCACTTTGTGAAGTCTAAGGCATTCAAAGTTAAGACTGTACTCCACCAGTCTCCCAGATTTAGAATATGAATGACAGAATAAATCAAGTTCATCTGCTTGGGAATATCAGGTCAAGTGCTTATTGAAGCTTCTTTCATGACCATGTTTAACAAGTTTGTGATTATGTTGTAATGTAAGCCCCACTCTGTCTGTAAATGACTGAAAAGAGCAGACAGGCACAGACATTGGACCTTATTGTGTCTGTATTCAAATCTGGCCATTACCAGAGTTCTTCTTCAGGTTTCTGCAGCCTCCATCTATAGATGTATATTGCAATGCTGAAAGACCTTTGGATCTTAAAATTTATGGAGGGTCAAACCTGGTGAGTCATTTGTGGAAATGTTTTCCTAAAATAATTGAAGAGATTTCCCAGTTGAAACAATTACTAGTTTCTTGTTTACTATATGTGACACCTTTTGAGTGAAGGTCTTCGTCTGAGCTGCAGACACAGGCTCATTAACTTCCTGACAGCACTGAGAGACAGGTAACTGCTATCTGATGAAGACAGAGATGAACACTCTCTGAATGGGGTCCATACTGGATTCAAATGAAGCTCATCAGCCCCCCTAGAACATACATTTTTTTAATTTTTACATTAAATTAAAAAATGGACAATTAAATTAAAAAAAGGACATTATGATTTCATATTTCAGATTGCTCAAAATAGTTTGAAGTGGCTCAAATATGGAAACATTTATTCCATCTTTGGGAGATGATTTGGTTTCTTTGAAAAGTTTTTCCATCTAATTGATGCTGTATATTTTCATCCATCAAATTGCTTCTCATCTATGAGAGATATTCCCCATACTCTCCTGGTAAGAACTAGTTTTTCTTTTTTAGTTTATCTTCTTTAGTATAATCATTTCTTAATTAAATTATATGTACATGAGTCTATCTATGTGTAATTATGCAGATATATGTGGTTATATTATATGCACAGAGACCTGAAGAGGGCCTCAGATTCTCCTGGAGCTGG
This sequence comes from Microtus ochrogaster, assembly GCF_000317375.1. NCBI lineage: Eukaryota > Metazoa > Chordata > Mammalia > Rodentia > Cricetidae > Microtus > Microtus ochrogaster. The sequence goes on from NW_004949182.1 coordinate 499,213, forward strand.
AGTTAAAGATAATTGTGAGCCACCTGACTTGAACTCAGATCCTCTGCAAAAATAGTAGATGCTCTTAATACTGAGCAGTTTTTCTATCCCCCAGTTTGATAACTTTTGAAGCATATATTCATTGAATTTTCTCAACAAATATTAGAGAACAGAGAACACCTACCATATGTACAACAACTACACAGACAGATGAATATGACAGTTACAGACCTGTGTGGATCTACTGCTAGTAAGAAAGTTGATGATTTTTATTAGTTGAGAGATTTTATTACTAATAGCCTGAGGACAATGAATATAAATGATTTAAGAAAATGATGTGATGAAATCATAGCCCTTCTGTGCTAGCTAGTTTTATGGCAGCTTGACACAAGCTGGATTCATTTAAGAGCAGGGAGTGTCGACTGAAAAAGGGCCTCCATGTTGGGCTGTAGGTGAAGTTGTGGGTCATTTTCTTAATTGATGATTGTTGTGGGTGGGGCCACTTTGGGCTGGTAGTCCCAGATTCTATCAGAACTCATGCTGAATAAGCCATGAAGAGTAAAACAGTACGTCTCAACAAACTCTGCATCAGGTAGGTTTCTTCCTTGTTTGAGTCCTGCCCCAACTGCCCTCGGCAAGGAGCTGGGATGTGGGAGAGTAAGAGAAATCAACATTTCTTCCCCATTTTCTTCTGGTCCTGGTGTTCCATCACAGTGGGAAACACTCCTGGACACCTTCCCTTACAGCGTGCCCTCCAAAACCAAGCCACAGGCTTTGGCACCTTCTTAAGAATGCCCTTCTTAGGACTCACATTAGGAACCAACACCTAGAGGAGATAGTCACCAGGATGACGTTGTTCCAATGTTAAATTCTCCAATTCTACAATTAAAGCACTGACCAGGAAGATGTATAAGAGGGAAAGCGATAGCAAGGAATGTCAGAGAACAGAAAATTGACAGGTCTCCTGAGAAGAAATGACAGACATTAAGAGCAGAAAGCTATAGGAAAGAGGGTCCTGTGATTGCCTAGGGTCTGCCCAGTTAGGGAAAATATTAGATCAAAGACATTTCAAATGTCAGTTTCTCAGGGTTCAAACCCTGCAGATATGCTTCTAAATTAAGGTACTCCAGGACTGTCATTTCATAGTGAACATTACACACCACACACACACACACACACACACACACACACACACACACACACACACACACACGTTCTCTCATTGCTATAATAATATCAGTATTTACACTATATAGGAAAGTAAATAGAGAACTAAAATTAATAAATTCCTGTTTACCTGTCAAAAATTTGAATACTCTATATTTCTTAATTCTAGATATGTCCACTGATATATGCTAATAAAACTTCATAGAACTTATTTTTTTTATAGATACAATGTATGCTCAGGTTCCTGGAGACAGAAATAATAAACTGGAGGCTTTCAGATTGGACCAAGAGGGTAAGTTGGTAACAAGCTCATATGTCTCCTGGTCAAAAAGGTCAGAAAATCCCAGGGTAATTTCTTTCCAGCAACCAGAAATAAAGAGCATAATTGGTGGCTTGGGACTGTATGAACCTTCAAATCTGCACCCACCCTCCACCCCTCAGTCCTCTTTTACAGAGTGACCTCTGTGCTGTTTACAATAACAGACATTCAAAGTCTTAATTCTTCAGGCTTTTCCTCTGACTAAACTCATTCATCATTTTTTCTTTTCTTTTTGAAAAGTATTTATTTTTATTTGTATGTATGTAGACATTTTGCCTGCAAGTATGTATGTGTGCCACATGTGTGCTCGGTGCTTTTGTAAAGCAGAGAGGGTGTCAGGTGCCTTGTGGGTGCCCAAGACTGAGCATGAGTCTTCTGTATGATTAGTGAGACTCTTTTCCGTTTGTTTGTGTGTTCCAAGACAGGGTTTCTCTGTGTAGCCCTCGCTGTCCTGTGACTCACTCTATAGACAAGGCTGGCCTCCAACTCACAGATCTACCTGCTTCTGCCTCCCAAGTGCTGGGATTAAAGGCACTGCCACCACTGCCTGGTTCAGTAAGACCTTTAACCCCTCAGCTAAATCAGCCCTCCACACCTTCTAGGTTTTTGTTTGTTGTTTGTTTGTTTTTAGAAGAATGTGAGTGTGCTTTCCACACTTCATTGCCTTTCTTGGGGATTTTATTTTTCTTGTCCTGGATTTTGTATTTAGTCGTGAACATATAACATGGCCTTTTCCATAAAACATTCAGACAGAAAATCAAGAATGCTGAATTCCTTTCTGGGTTCATTCTTTAACACCACAGAGAAGGAAAGTGGCCATCACCCCTTACTCTTACCAACTGTGATGTTGGAGGAAAGGGAGACAAGCAGTGCGGTCCGCACAGGAAAACTGTCTCTGACTTGTTTGTGGACTCGGTCTGACCCTTCCCTCTTCTGAGGCCTGTTGGTTTGTTTTCCTGGCAGCTAGCTGGATTTATACAGACATATAGATCTACAGCTTTAACTGCAGAGGTGACTGTGAGAAGTGTGAGCAATACAAAGGAAGAAACTCATGCCTACTATTAGCGTGTCTCCATTATTCTGTCAGCCGTCTTTACAGTTTGCCTCTGAGCCAGAAACAACCATTATTGGTGAAAAAATGAAGGAAGGCAGGAGGCTTGAGGCCGGCCTCTCACTTACTCAAAGGTTCAGTTTAATTTCTCTCAGCCCCTCTCCTCATCTGTAGAGATAAGGACTACATAGAGCTTTATTCTGAAGATAGAAAGAGAAGGTGCCTTTCCAGTAACCAGATGCACTGCTGGGGTGTGACTGACGGCATGCACTGCTGGGGTGTGGGTGTGACTTGAGAGCATGCGCTGCTGGAGTGTGACCGACCACATGCACTGCTGGGATGTGACTGACCCTATGCACTGCTGGGGTGTGACTGACCCCATGCACTGCTGGGGTGTGACTGACTGCATGACCTGGTAGATAAAATGTCTGGAGTCTTTGTATCTGTCTTGCATTTGCTTGGAGCAGAGATCATTTTGTACACATGGTAGCTCATGGAGCTCCCAGTTCTCTCAGGACAGTGTACCGCTCTACAAGAAATCTTCAGAGGGACTTCAGAGGCAGTCAGAGGCCATTGGTCATTCAAAAGTGTTGGTGGCTGCAGTTCCAAACATATAGGCTTTTGTGGCTTTGGAAGCAGGCAAACAGCTCTGTGCAGGGTTTAACCAGTCTATTCCAGACACTGTGGCACAAGTGTCACAGTCCAAGGAATTGAGATTAGGGTGTCAGGATGGCTGGTTTCTGCTCAGCCCCTTCTCCAGGCTGTAGACTTCTAATGCCTGGCAAAGGAGAGAAACCTAATCATGATGCCTTAAAATGGCACTAACCATACTTATAGGGGCTCCTCTCTCATGACTTGATTACTTACTCCACAAAGCCTACCTCTAGCTACACAGATATGGTTTCAATACAAGGAATTTAGAGCAGGAGGCACCATTATTCAGCCCAGAACACCCATATTGCCTTAATTATGAATCCAAAGGAGAAGAGTTACTTGGAAAAAATCCAGTGTAAGTTGTGTGTGTGTGTGTATGTGTGTGTGTTTGTGTATGTGTGCACTTGCGCACAAGCATACATGTGTGTGTACTACCGAACCAGATCACAACTCTCCTATACATTTTCCTAACCACAAAATGGATTTGTATCTTGCCCAATTAGCAGACCTTGCATTTTGAAGACCATCTTGTACCTAACTATAGTAGAATAATTATCATAGGAATACTGAGAAACTTAAATACTGTTTGTTCTTTGAAATGCCCTCAACAGCTGTATTCCCTTCACCGTCAATATATATGTATCACTCCCATCAACTTCCCAAGGATGCTTACCGTATTTAAAATCCTTCATTCTGCTTATTCCCAATGAGTTCTTATTGGAACTTAGAGGTCTCCTACCACCCCATTAGGGGAGACTCATTGATACCAACACTCTATCAGCACACTTGTTTGAAGTCTTTAAACATCATGCTTCATCAAAATTAAAGGACAAAGCATTGGCAGAAATCATCTATTTTGATTATAGTGATCACTGACTTGGGTTGGCAGAGGGCCAGTCATATACAGCCCAACTATAGTTTCCATCTTTAGCTAGTTATATCTACTTACAACCAAGTTATGGTCCTTTAACAAATTCACACTAATTTGGTTTGTACAGGCTGTAAGTGGATCAGATTTCCCTGCCTCCCTCTGGCCCTCGGGCCACAGGTATAAAAAAAGAGGACACACTAGACCATCAAGCTGATCCATCCAAATGTTGCATGCCAAGAGCTTCGGGTCCCTCCACTCATCCTGCTGTCGTATCAGTTTGGCTACAGTCTCATTGGATCCCAAAAATAAAACAAGACCCACGGAGCCAGCACCTGGATGCCAGACTTAGAGACTGTTCCAGAAAACACTGGGCCTACTGTGGGGCATCCAAGTCACACTTCCCTCTCCCTGCTAACAGCTAATGAGAAACCAGAGGGGGACGATTTCTTCTTAATGAGCCTCTTTTCCTCCCTGATGTTTCCTTCTACATGGTTACTAGAAATGACTTCAATACTCACCCATATTTCGAGATGAATTTCTTAATTTTCCTCCAGATAAAATTTACTTTTCCTTCTTCCATCACTTATTAAATTACTTGGTCACACCATCCTCTTAGTGTGGCAACAAGCGTGAGAAAAGAAAGTTCCTTTCTGTAAACAGAAGGTAGGGTTCCAACTGAATGAACTAATATGCTTCATGTATGGAAACAGGATGATTTTGATTATTGGATTTGATGTTACAATAAGAATACAGGCAATGTCCTCATGGTCCTTTCTTGCATCACTAATGGGACTTTCTGCTGCCTTCTCCCTGGCCAAATTCCCACTGGAGTTCCACAGATCCACTTGGCTGCTGTTTCTCGTCATGAGCATGCTATTCTGCTGTAGATTAGGAAAGTTCTGGCATTTTAATTCCTATTTTATTTTTTATGGTAAAAATAGCCTTTATTTGTGAAGGATGGTTATTTTATATCACTACATTAATGTGATTCTTTGCTGGGTCTCATATTTCCAGCTTCTAATTTCAACCTCGCATAGTGAGCACACTTTGTCAAACTTCCCTCTCACAGGTTTTTCCTCACTCCTGAAAAACCTGCTAGTGGCACTTCCAACACTGGCAACATAAAAGTGAAAAAAAAACTTATAAAAAGGAGAAGGAGAATTTGAATGACACCCATTGCAGAAATGAAGCACAAACAGAACACACGTAGAGGAAGGGTGTGTCGGGTTCACATATGTGTAGTTTCTTTCACTAAGAACTTCGATGTGAAGGTTAACAGTGTCATGCATTAAAATAAAGGAGATGCGTTAGAGTTGTTGAAATAGATATCCTCCAGTGTCTTGAAGCTGAGATTATGTGTAATTAATTAAGAAAAAGGAAAAACTCTGAAGTAATAAAAGTGTGAAAACTATTGCCAATTGAAATTCAGTAAAAAATAAAGACAACATAATTCTTGAAATGCCAATGATATTCAACTGTAAGGTATGACTTTAAGTAACCTTTCTGAGGTCACATCTACTACATAAAGTGTATATTTGCATGTATGAAGGGCAATTGTAGTAGGATGCTGCATAACATGATTATAACACAATGTGTCAGGAAGGGCACCCGGAGCCTTGAAGAGAGGATTTTCATGTGGCTTCATCAAGTAACCTCTTAAGGGATAAAATGAATTCAAAAGTGGAAATATTGGGGGAAGCAAAAAAATTTAGTCCAGATGCATTTTCAGTATTGATAAGAACTTGAACACTGCCAGCAGACTTGAGAGAGGCAAGTACTCAGGAGCCTTTCTGTGGAAAGAAGGAATGGTAAATTTTCCCCCAAAACACCAAAAGAGGGACATTTATTTGACTTTGAGATGTCACTAGGTTTTCAGTCAATTTGACAAATATTGTTTGAAATCAACCATGTTTTGGGCAGCATACTAAGTGCTTTGGAATACAAATAGAAAATATGAGAAAATTTGAATGTCTGAAGAGCTCAAGGTCCTGTCAATAACCCATGCATAACAGATTCCATTACGAAATGTAATGTTGTTTACGTAAACCTTAGTAGGTACAGCGGGATAGCCACACCAAGATGTCAATGTTCATAAGCTGAGATTTAAAAACTCCAAGGATGAATAAGAGGATATATTTGAGGAGAGTAGAAATCACAATAACAACAAAAATAAAATAATAATAATATCAGTAAAATCATGGCATTTCAGAAATTTATTGAGATATCTAAAAGTTGATCTATCCAAGAAGAAATTCATGAACATTAAGAAGGCAAACCATTAAGACACCCACACTGCTCGGTGCTGCCTGTGCCACCCAGACACTGTGGAAAACACAAAGACAACACCGAGATCCTGTGGGTGATTGGGAAGTGAGTAGGTAGATGGTGGAGTGATAACAGAGAATGGCATGAGGAGATAGGTGGCAGAGAAATGGAAGATGAGCCATTTGCGCATTATGAAGTGAAGCATAACTGGAGAAGACGTGAAGGCAGTTGCTGTTCTTGTTCCTTGGGAGAAGGTAAATTATACTGCTCACCAATTGAGCCAGTAACAAAGACAAGTGCTAGTGGGCCTGTGCCTTCTTCCTTTGAAACTGATAACTATATGAATTGCCACCCTCAGAGCTTCATGCAAGCCAAGGAGAAGATCAATGCCTGCAGAATGGAGACCCACAGCTGGGCAGACATGTCCTGCTCTGTTTACTTCTTATCAGAGGACTAGCTGCTAATCTCTATGTTTAGGTGTGGTGGCCATTCAACCACAACACTAGACAACTTTGTGTTGAACTACAGTTTTACCGTGTTGTATCTAACTTTTTACTAGAGATCTATTTCTTTTAGAAGCTTGGACAAATACTTGAAAACACCCAGATACCCTGTCCAGTGCTTGGCCCACGGCAAGTGCCAATATGATGAGCAAACATGGGGTAGAGAGATGGGTGAGAAAGAGAAAGAGAAGGTAAATAGCTTGTGAAGCCACCTGAGACCATGGTGAAGTCCTGGCTATGCTGTCACTTAGGGCCATGTCTGAGTCTGTGGCCATGCAGCTGCAGGGGTCTGTGTCAATGTCCATGGCCCATGTCACAAACCAAAGGCCATGCGGATGTCCCTGGTTTGTCGTAAGCATGGGAGAGGTGACCCCACAACTCATCTGTGTCTGTCATGTGGTGGCACAGGCCAGGGAAAGATGCATCTCTTTACTCCTCTTTCCTCATCTCTTGTCACTTGTAACAGGTGGGAAAGCTGGCTTCAGAGTCCTGATGGAGAGCTGGTCCTGCCCCCTCAATGGCTGCAGCACTTGAGAGAGAGGGACTTGAACATATCCCAGGCAGCACAGTAGAGCTGACTGTTGGTGGGGGCGTGAGTGAGCACGAGAATAGGAGAGCTGGCCACCTTCCCCCAGCCAGCTGTCATGTGGTGACGTGGGCGAGGGGAAGATGTCCTCCCACCTCACTCCTCACCACTTGTGGCAGACAAGAGAGCTGGCCCTGTCTCTGCCTGGGCAGCATATTAGAGCTGGCCCCAGTGATTTGGGTGTGGCTGAGCAGGACCTGAGAGTGTAAGAGCAGGAGAACTGGCTCTGCCTCTTGCTCCTGCTGCATTGGGTGAGCTAACTAGGTTGGTGCTGCCGAGCATGCCCTGGTTGTGGTGACAATGAAGGAGAGCTGCTGAGCTGACCAACCCAGATACCACCCAGGCCCAGAACCTGGTTTACGAGTTGGCTCATCCCAATATCCACCCCATCTTTGAATTGCTGGAGCAGATGAAAGGGCTAGTCCTGCAGATCCAAAGCTGCAGGACCTCCATGACACAGGGCAACTACAGGATATCCAAGAAGATTCCCAGTGAGGGAATCGATAGTGTAGCAGAAACCAGAGGACTCCAACCAAACCCATGACTTTACACAATGAACACTTGCAATTAAAGATGTATGGTTTAAAGGACAAACTGTATGACTCACTGTGGCACACCGCAGCTTCCATGATGACATTCCTTCTTTCTCTTTATGTTTTCATTTAATTTATTTGTGAGGTTGCAAGGGCAGATGGTGGCTATGAAGAGATGGGAAGATGAATGAGATTGGGATTCCTGATGTGAAATCCACAAAGAATCAATAAAAAGTTTTTAAAAATCATAGAAGGTGAACTATTAAGAGCTGAACACAGAATTTTAAGTCTATGACATCATCAAATCTGATTCTGAGAAAATACAAATCGAATTACAACGTCCAGCCCTGGACTGCTGTCCTTGGTGTAGGGCTTACGTTTTCAGCATTGTTTATTTTGGAGGCTCTCTTGGTTCTTTAGGGAAGATAGGCCATATTGAAGATGCCTACAAGTTCTACTCTATCAAGACGTTGTTTCAGGTGATTTTAAAGACCTCTTCATTCTCCACCTGTGCAGTGAGTTTGTGGTTCCCAAGCATCATATTCAGAGAAGGCAGATGAAATCCCTTGCATTTGAGGATGCCTACTCTCAAGGATACTGTTCAGTCTGTATGCAGTAGCTGTCATGCTTGGACAAGTGAAACAGTGAGAAGTCTATTTAGAGTCTTGCATTGTCAATCAAAAAGTGTAGCTTTGACCATTGATTTCAGGGGTGCTGGAAGTCATGTTTAGTCATCTAAATGTGGCCTCCATGGATGCAGGCTTTGTCATTTGAAGGAAACAGAGCTCCTTTGACCCACAGGAGACACTTACAATCATACCCACACAGACACACACCCCTCCTAGTGCTGTATCTTGTCACAGAGCCACGTCTAGCCACCTCCGCAGAATGACATGCTATCTTGTTTACTGAGAGTCTTTCTTTAGTCTACTTTTCACTCCCTCTGTGTACAAAGCCTCCTGCCCACAGCTGGGCAGGTTTCCAATTCTTTTCTTCTAGATCACAAATGGGTACTTACAAATGCATTTTTTAGCATAAATTATATATAATGTTAATATGTTGCCCTTGTTTCCAGCCAGAAAGGCACACTATTGCCTGGAGAGAGAGAAAAAAATGTAATTCTTTTTTTTAAATTTATTTATTTATTAAAGATTTCTGTCTCTTCCCCGCCACTGCCTCCCATTTCTCTTCCCCTCCCCCAATTAAGTCCCCCCCTCCTCAGCCCGAAGAGCAATCAGGGTTCCCTGCCCTGTGGGAAGTCCAAGGAACCCCCACCTCCATCCAGGTCTAGTAAGTTGAGCATCTAAACTGCCTAGGCTCCCACAAAGCCAGTGCGTGCAGTAGGATCAAAAACCCATTGCCATTGTTCTTGAGTTCTCAGTAGTCCTCATTGTCCGCTATGTTCAGAGAGTCCGGTTTTATCCCAGGCTTTTCCAGACCCAGGCCAGCTGGCCTTGGTGAGTTCCCAGTAGAACATCCCCATTGTCTCAGTGTGTGGGTGCACCCCTCGCGGTCCTGAGTTCCTTGCTCGTGCTCTCTCTCCTTCTGCTCCTGATTTGGACCTTGAGATTTCAGTCCTGTGCTCCAATGTGGGTCTCTGTCTCTGTCTCCTTTCATCGCTTGCTGAAGGTTAATATTCATGATGTTCATAGCAACATTGTTTGTGATAGCCAGAACCTGGAAACAACCTAGATGCTTTTCAATGGAAGAATGGATGAAGAAAGTATGGAATATATACATGTTAGAGTACTACCCGGCAATAAAAACATTGAATTTTGCATGCAAATGGATGGAAATAGAAAACACTATCCTGAGTGAGGTAAGCCAGACCCAAAAAGAGGAACATGGGATGTACTCACTCATATTTGGTTTCTAGCCATAAACAAAGGACATTGAGCCTATAATTAGTGATCCTAGAGAAGCTAAATAAGGAGAACCCAAAAAAATGTAATTCTTCCTCTGCTGTATTGGTGCACAGAAAGAAAGCCTGGCTTTACTTTATAAAATTACCTGCCAGTCAGACTTTAACTTCATAACATTAATATTAGTCACTGTGGTTATAATTATTTGTTTTGAGACTTTCTAGAATTTGTATCTTTAAGAAAGTCAGTTTAACCAGGGACAGCTTATAGCAAAGTTAGACTTCTGATAGTGGATCATCCAGGAATGATCCTGGGGCAAGATGGTTAGCAGCTCAATTGTAACAATCCTGAGAGGATGAATGAAGCTGGAGAAAGGATATAAAATAGAAAATGCACATAAATATATATGTGTGTGTATTTACCAATATATAATTACTAACTACTACTTTTACCTAATATATCTCATACATATTCTATAATATACATTATATACAACATTTGATGTACATTATATAATATTGTATAATATGTTATATAAATGTGTGTGTAAAAATTAGTAAGGAGCCAGAACTAGAAGTAAAAGGAGGAATTCAAGCAGTGCTTTGAGCCTAGGTGATAAAGATGAGCTGTCACCAAACAAACAATGTATACAGAGAGAGGGATGGGAGATTTGAGGACAGGCCATCAGCTCAAATGTTCAGAATGAGGTCTGAGGTGTTAGAAAGATGCTGCGATAGTCAGTCTCTCGTCACTATGACAAAACCCCTGAGATTAAACTGATAAGGTTGTTCTGGAAGCAAAGGCCCAGAGGTCAGAGGATAAAGATTTTTGCCACCAAGCCTATGCCTTTCATGGGTCTGCAGAATTCACTGTCACCCTCTTTCATGGTGGAGGAGGGTCATCTGTCTACCTGTTGCTTTCATTGGTTAGTTAATAAAGAAACTGTCTGGCCTGATAGGTCAGAACATAGGTAGGCAGAGTAGACAGAACAGAATGCTGGGAAGAAGGGAAGTGAGACAGACGCCATGGAGCCAGGCGCCAGGACAGACATGCTGAATCTTTCCGGGTAAGCCACCACCTCGTGGTGCTACACAGATTATTAGAAATGGGTTAATCAAGATGTGAGACTTAGCCAGTAAGAGGATAGAACTAATGGGCCAAGCGTGTTTAAAAGAATACAATTTGTGTGTTGTTATTTCAGGTGCAAAGCTAGCCATGCAGGAGCCGGGTGGGATGAAAAGCAGGCCTGCTTGCCTCCTCACTACACTTTCAAATACCTTCTGTTTTTATTGGTTCTTATCAAAGTGATTGTTCCTGTCTCACTGTCTCTGTATTGCACATTCTCACTCTGTCATCTAACTTCCTGCTTCTTGAAGTGAACTATGCATGCCACCCAAGAGCTTAGTTGAATGTCAGTTTTGAGGCTTTATCCCCGACTTATAGAAATGAAGCTTGTCTTCTACAACTCCCTAGGTGATGACAGTGCACATTCAGATTTAAGAAGAATGGTTCTAACCCTTGTTTTTTGGGTTTTTGTTTTGTTTTGTTTTTTCTCTTTAGAACTACCAGACTGCTACTAAATTCAGCAATATTAACTTTGTGGCATTATATATCCTTTAAAATTTCCGTAATCCTTATTTTCTTCAAACTTTATAAATCTTGCTCATAAACACATTTTCCTTTGTCCATCTTATACGGCATTTATACTTTCTTTAAGACAGAGTCTCGGGAACTCAAGAACAATGGCAATAGGTTTTTGATCCTACTGCATGTACTGGCTTTGTGGGAGCCTAGGCAGTTTGGATGCTCACCTTACTAATCCTGGATGGAGGTGGGGGTTCCTTGGACTTCCCACAGGGCAGGGAACCCTGATTGCTCTTCGAGCTGAGGAGGGGGGGAGGGACTTAATTGGGGGAGGGGGAGGGAAATGGGAGGCGATGGCGGGGAAGAGACGGAGATCTTTAATAAATAAATAAATTAAAAAATAAAAAAAAAAGACAAAGTCTCATGTTAACAAAAGCTTACTTTGCACGTACTTTGTAATCTCAGATGATCTTGAACTTCTGGTTTTCCCAGCTTTTCAGCCTGACACTTCAGATTTGTGCAACAAGGCCTGTTTTACGCTGTATTATAGACTAAACCAAAGACTTCCTAAATGTTAGCCAAGCACCCTACCAATGAAGCTACATCTTCAGACTCTATTTTTACATTGTATGCAATTTTAAAATTCTATATCCTTTACGTAGGGATTCTAGTATCTAAAGTCTTTGGAAGCATATTAGCTCAGTTCCTTATGTCTTCCCTGACTTGGGTTATTTTGTGAATCTGTAGGACTATGAGACCAAAGATTGTTTCTTCACAGCAGATGTTGGGTCTCCTGGGGATATCCTCATAAGAACTAAGCATCTGAGATGAGTTGGTGTCCAAATTTCAATAGCACCTCTACACTTCTATGGGGTCTCAGAGGGTTATGAATATTTTGAGACAGAAAAGTATCTCTTTGCCAAGAGACAAACTTTTTTTCTACAAGTTCCTCCCATTGTGTGCAGCTGCCTCATTTATAAGTTCCTATCTTGCAAAGACCCTGATCTTCATCTTCTGAACATAACATCTGATTATACCAATTGAGCAACTCCACTTTATCCAAAGGAGACAGCTTCCAAGATTGCCGTGGGTGTCTGAACCTGTAGATAGAGCTGAAACCTGTGCATACTTCCTGGGACATCTTATCACCTTAGTTTCCTCCACCTTTCCAGAGGAAGGACCAAGTAACAATGATTTCACGCTAAAATGTATTTCATTATCTCATCTGGGGATATTGTTATCTAGAAATGAATGAGCCATCAGTTGGCCAGTGACAGATAACACATTGTCTTGCTAGGAACTCTGGAGTAGTTCCATCTATCCACACCAGTGTCCTAAGCAGGATGCACAAGCAAAAGCAAACACTCAGACTCCTTTCCTCGACTTTTTCCATTTTACTTCATCTATTAAATTCTCATCATTGCAACACTATGGGGTGTGTGGCTTAGAAAGCATGGGTCTTCATGAGGCATGGACACAAAGCATATAAGTCCTTTCCTTCCCTTCCTTCAAAGCCTCTCCATGTGCCACTTAAACAAGAGAAGCAAGAACGGTGTGTTGTCAAGCAGAGTACTGAGGCCACCTGACATAAGAATCTCATTTAGTTCTTCACTAAAATGTCACCATCCCCAATATGCCAGATCTGCTTTTCTCAGAGGAGCTTATTTCCATTCTGTTGTGACATTCCTTACTCTTTACATATTTGTGTTATATCTACTTTGCCTACTATCTTGTAAATTCAATGGATAGATATCATAACTGCTATGTGTATTTGTTGAAATTATAGCAACAATAAAATAGATTATTTTAGAATAACGCCCCAAGTTTACAACTAATTCTCCTATGAGATTCAGAATCAAGACGATGTTCAAATAGACATTTCTGTTCAGGGAATTTAGATTAAGTGCCTTTTACAGTGGAGTACCAATATATAATGAGGTTACCTGGAAAAGTAGGCACAGCAATCATGGTCTAATAGAGACGTGTGCACATCCAGGAATACACAAAGTGATCTCTCTGGCAGTGTAGGCATAGTGCCAAGGAACTTCCGTGATGCCTTTCACAGAGCATCCATCACAGACATCAAGGATTTATTGACTGAAGGAAAGTTATAGGTTCGGATGTGGTTAGGTCAGTGGAACAAACCAAAGAAAATTTGTAATGTCCAAAGGAAACATTCCAATTTCCTCATGCTTTCTAATTATGTCCTGCTAGGAAGAAGTGGCCATCAGCTCTAAATACTGATTTAAATCTTAATTATGGATTTACTGAGCCCCATAACATAGCATGAGTTTTTCTTGTTTTTTATTGGGACATAAGCAGTACAATCTCCATTAAACAATTAAAGATAGAGCCACTACAGTGCAACTGCTTCTAAGGCAAATAAATACCTAGAGACAACCCGTCAATTTGGAGAGTTGTGTTTAACTGTGAATGCTGCCTTCTATTACTGGAAACCACTTAAGGCTTCTCTAAAGTGGCCACATAAGAAGAGCACACTTCCTCTCAGAGATAGTCTGCAATTCCTAACCCCGCAGAGTTGCCTTGAAAGGCTTGGCCCAGAAATCTTGTATTTTGCTGGCTATAACTTATAGGAATAGAAGGTACTGGAAACACATAAGGCCTGACCACAAAAGTAGGAGAATCAGGGACAATACACACATTTACTCAGAATCGAACGTGTTCTCGTTTTCATTCTAGCAGGGATCCGAGGAGTTCTTTTATTTAATTGATTTGTGTGCCTGTGTTGTTTCAAGTACTGAATCTATAGAGATTTCTAAGGACATGATTATATTATACTCTGTAGTAGGGAAGACAGTTTGATAAATTATAACAGTGTGCAGAGATTATAGTCAGGTATGCACTGAAGAATGAAGCTATTAAGGTAGGATCCTGGGTTCTGATAGGCCCAATAAGTGGGCTCAGCCACCTAGCATCCATAGGCCAATTAAAAAGACATGTAAGAGCTGGAGGCAGAAAAAGGAGATGCATTTAGTGTTACCACATGGGCAGGGGAAACAAATGGAGGGCCCTGGTGAGCTTTCAGGGTTAGTTTCAAGTGGAGAAAGCGCTTTCTGCATAACTAAGCCACACTGATCAAGAGGACCCTGCCCAGCACTGTCTTGACTCTGGTTCGTCATGCGTGGGGGTCTCCTAAGCTGGTAGGAATGTGTGAAATTTCTCTATCAGAAGTAAGGTACTCCTCTCATGGGCATTAGAGCTCAATCGTTTCCGTTCCTCCAGCATGGGATTTGGGATTTATTTTTTTAGTTCTTGGAGGTGAATTTTTTCAGCATTCTAATAACCGAAGAGGGGTCCCAAGGGTCTCTCCTTTGAATATCTTCTCTCCTGTTCCAGTGGTTCCATTAGCCCAGAAAGATGAGGAAGCTGCAACAGAGCAACAGGTAAAAGACAGAAACTTTCATTATTTCCCTTAGCTTTCAAATTTTCATTTTTTCCCAGCTACATTTCCACTCTGGATTGAGTGAGTACACTTTCAGGACCACATGTAAAGAGGCTGAGACTGTAACTGGACAGACGTATGGCAATAAAGGAGGCCATTCTTTTCATGACTTCACCATGCAGATGTGGAAGCTGAGCCCCAGCTAAATTCATGGGCATCTTAGTCAATTCTTCTTCTCTGCTTCAGAAGCCTGAGCCTCCCATTAAGCCAGATTTCAAATCCAATACTTTACTTGAGGTAAGTTCACCCCAGTCTGGTTCTCCATGCTCTGTCTTCTCACTATTCTTGGCTTTACAGGGCCTCATGTGACAGGTGGGTGGATAAGCCCCTGGATCAGGCCAGCATCAACATTGGCTATGTATTGTGACGTTTCCTGGGGAGTTGTCAACAAACACCTACTCAGTCCTGGCAGGGCATCAGTAATAGATCAAGAAATAACTCCACTCAAGTTTGACCTGGTGACCAGTGAGTTTAACAGGGCTACTACTAGAGTAGGGTTGAGACATCACCTAAATAGGCATAAATAATTTAAAGAAAGCTATATCACCAAAAGGCTCACCTAAGTGTGGCTGAAAACTCATGATTTCTGCATTCTGGAATCCCCTACATAATAGGAGGCTTCTTGGTTTATTGGAGAGCCCTTCTCCCCAGCAATAGTCACTGCTCTAGAACTTTGGAGAGGGGCCTTGAGAATCTTATAACTTTTTCTTTATTTGAGACAGGTTTTCTCTGTTTAGCTTTGGTGCCTGTCCTGGAACTAGCTCTTAAACACCAGGCTGCCCTTGAACTCACAGAGATCCACCTGCTGCTGCCTCCTGAGTGCTGGGATTAAAGGCGTGCACCATCACCACCTGGGCAATGAATCTTACGACTTTTCAGAGTGTCCTAGTAGGAACCATTTTACTTCCTGAGCCTTATATGTTTCCTTATATGACTTTCTGAATTGTAGGCCTCTCCCTCTCCTTCTAGGTAGGAATGTTCCAAATCAGAAAAAAAAAAAAAAAAACATGTCAAGAAACTTGCCTCAGTGCACAGTTATTCCATGGTGCTATTCTGCTTTTCAAGAAGGGACGAACAACTGTGTCGTTTAGGTTCACCTTCACACTCACAATCCAGAGCACATTGACAGCATTCCCAATTCTTTGTCTGCTGGAGAAGAAGCTCTGATGGCTGGAAACCCCAACGCCTCTCGAGCAACACATTTGGATTGTACCCCTGTCCAATTCCTTTGTTCTGTAGCTTCTGCTGTTTTTGGCAGAGTCTGGTAGTACTCTGAGGAATTCCTGGAAAGGCCAGAACTTTCTGCTATGAAGCTCTTCAGGCTGGAGCAGTACCATCCGTGGCTCCCCAGCTGCCCACAGACCTGCTGTAGACATGCTGCCCTGGGCCTTCCTAGCGCTCACCCTGTCTGCCTGCTCTCCCTGTCTCATGTGATGCTCACCCTGTCTCCCTGCTCACCCTGTGTCCCTGTTTACCTTGTCTCATGTGCTTGGTCAGCATGAAGCAGCTCACAGCAGCCACTTGCCAACTCTTTCTTGCTTTATTTCTTTCTCCCAGAGGGAATTATACTAGCCCAAGTAATCATGGGAATTTTTCTTTATAAGTAACTTCCTGGAATAAATGATTTCTCTCTTTCAAATGACCCCAGACTGGCTAAAATCTTATGAACAACAACAAAAAGAACAACAAAATTTGACTTTATGAATCTCCTAAAACACACCATAAAAGATTAGGGAGGGTTGGCCTTTGTCACCTGAAGGGAGAACAATTTTAATGGCTCATGTGACTTTCTTATCTTTATCTTGGCTAGATCCTGAAGGGTTTGAAATTTGCCGTCACTATAGACAGCACAGTGTTGGAAGATGAGAACATAGAGAGTAATACCCTCTGTCAGCTGGACTTGCCAGACCTTCTAGCACCTTCCTTCTGCCCTTTCAGGATGCTCCTGCTTGCAAGGGCCTGCCTGAGAGAGCAAAACAATTTGAAAAACTATCCCTTTAGGGTACAATTGATTTAGTCATAAATAAATCCTACGGAGAACATTCTGCTCTTTGCCAAAATGGCCAGCACGCACAATGTGCACGCTCTTTCACACAGCGATATTTGATAGGACCCAGCATTGGCTGGAAAATGTAATTTGCTCAGTGAAGCGTTCCCATCCCTTTTCCCTGATGATTCCAGGCTCCCTGGCAAAGGCACCAGCCCCTTACCACTGAGTCCCTATCAGGGCTTATCTTGTGCCTATAGCAAGTGTTTATCAGATTGGTCATTGTTTTTTATTCTGAGAAAAATGCACACATAAAATGGCCATGTTATTTCAATTACAGAAATTATGCCTTCCCCCAGGTGAATCCTAATTGAGTAATTATAAGGATTACAAGGCTCATTGAGACTTCTCTGGGTACCAGTGATGGATTGCTTCTTCATTCAGTGAACCTTTCCCCTGATGTTTCCCCTGTGAGAGGTGTTTCATCCCTATCAGCGAGGCTTCAGTGGCAAAGACACTTGTGCTCAACAGCCTTATCACCTCTGCTGAGTCTGCTTTTCATCAAGAACTGCAAAATGAACAACCCCTGGGGTTTTCTATAAACACCAAATGTACTAATGAGAAATGTCTTTTGGCCTGGCTACAGGGTGAGCCAGGGACTGAAGCACACAACGCTTTCTCCCAGGCTTCTATTCTGCTTTCAATTACTGTCTCTCCTTGGCTGAAGTCCTCAAAGTGTGTTCCCTGGGGACAGATGGAGGGATTGGATTCTTACCTGCTCAGGAGTAGAATGTAGTTCCTTAGATACATTACGGGAGTCCTTGTTCATTATGCAATTTCTATAGATGCAATTCAATTTTGTCTGAACATCTAAATGTGTAAGGAACACACCTTAACACTCCCACCCCTAATAAAAAGGAAAAGCAGAAAAGTTGCTTGACAAAGCTCTGGTGCAATGTGAAAAATAATTGTCTTAAAAATCTGGTTCTGGAAAAGAAGTTGAAAGATAAACACTATAGCATGAGGTAACCACAAACAACTATGGAAAAGTAAGTGCACCAGAGATGGCCATTCCATCAGTCCCTTCTGCTGGGGAAGACTGTTCTAAAGGAATTTGTAAAGTATGGGGTATACGGGCCTTACCTAGAGACCAAAACACCAGCTCTGCCTCCTGCTTTGCTTGTTGCCCTGAGTGCCAGTGGGCAATTTCCTCTGCGTCTCTAATAGTTCTTTTGAACAAGCAACAAGTGGAGATAGGAAGGAGGAAGGAGAGAAATTAGGAGAGAGGGATAGAGGGAAGGAGTGAGTGAAGGAAGAAAGGAGGGAAATGCGGGAAAGAAAGGAGGAAGGGACGGGTTCTGAGAGTATGAGCTTCAGCAGTGGAATTTTAGAACACAATCCAACTGTTAGCACTTGGATAGGTAAAACAAAACTGTATATTCCCAGGTAAAAGAACAAACAACAGGCATACATATAAAAGTCCAAACTGAGAGATAGATTTGAAGAAATTTTGTTAATTATTCATAGTCATGAAGTTATTAAAGACAACATAGCTGGCTGGTTCACCCTTCGCAGGCAATACTATGGCTTGTGTGAAGGAAAAGCACTTGAGACACTTGACTTATCCTTGGCCTTCCTCTGCCACTGTAAACCACTACCTTCCCTGGTGCATGTACATTTGTTTTCTGTTGTTTTGTTTTGTTTTCTGGAGTCTAAAAATTCTAAAGCCAGTCAGTCCATAAAGCATGTGATGTATAGTACAGCACTATATGGTAATGGCATGAATTTGCATTGTTGCAGACGGCAATGCATTAAGGCTTGAGTGTAGTCAAGCTCCTGTAGCATCCCCACAAAATATGGTGAGGCAAGAAGAGTGAAGTGACATGGCTAACACACATGATAAAGGCAGATGTCCTCGCCTGCAGGTAGGGTGCTATGGGGAACGCTGCTTGCTATAGGGGCATGAGCTAGGTGGGGACAGTATGTGTCACTTTTCTCATTGCTGTGACAAAATTCTGACAAGAAACAGCTTAAGGGTTGGCTTGCAATTCATCGAGACACAGTCCATCCTGGTGGAGAGCATGGGTGGGCTGTGCCTGGGGCAGCTGGTCATGTTGCATCTGTAGTGGAGAAGCACACAGACATACACACACAGAGAGAGAGAGAGATACAGAGAGACAGAGACAGACAAAGATTCTGATGCTTAGCACACTTTCTCTTTTTTTTTTTTTTTTTTTTTTTTGGTTTTTCGAGACAGGGTTTCTCTGTGGCTTTTGGAGCCTGTCCTGGAACTAGCTCTGTAGACCAGGCTGGTCTCGAACTCACAGAGAGTATAGACAGTCCAGGATCCCAGCCCATGGAAAGGTCTTCCAATTTAGATCATATTTTCCCTCCTTCAATTTAAGCCAATCTAGAAACTCCCCAAGACTTACCCAAAAATTTATTTCTGTGATGACTTGGAGTCTCATCAAAGTGACAATCAAGATTAACCATCACATGGTTAGAATTAACTTGGAAACCCAACTGCTGAATGATCCAAGAAACATTGAAGCATCTTATTTTATGAAAAATTTTTGATACTAATAAAAGGATTCTCTAGAAATAGAATTTCCTAATATATGAAGGTCTTTTGCAAAAAATAAAGCCTTCTTATATAGGCTCAACCTAAGGCTCAATTCAATACACCAAGACAGTCACACACTATACATATGTATATGAATATATGTATATATATATTCATTTTGCTTGTTATTGATAGAGAGGCAGCTATGAATCCCCTGCAGATATTTTGAGTGCTCACTTCTTCTTGACTTTGGGGAAATAGCTTTTACTCAAACATCAAATAGAAAAGTTACCTTGACCCAGTTAGAACTGGATATTCATTTTACTTTTGAATGATAAATAAAGATCAGAGATATTTCATCAGAATCTTCACCACTGGGCTCCTTCTCAATCTGAATTAATTCTCTGATTGGTTTCTTGGCAAGCTCAAGGCCTGGGTGCCCTCTTTGGCACATTCTTGAAGGATGGGCACTGTCCCTTCTGTAGGACACAGCAACCTGGACAGTGACTGCTCTGTGGGTGGCTGTTCCTGGGGCCTGCCTTTGGGGTGTTTGAAAAATAATTTCCTGTCACAACAAATTATTGGACCTTGCCTCTACAGCATTGCTATTTTGGCTCAATAGACAAATCGTTAAGCAGCAGTGGGCAGAACGAAAGATCAAGTAAGGAGATGATTGAATGATTCTCCCTTCTAGTGTAAGGAACAACAGTGATGACTAATGTAAACAGGTCTGTCGTCTAACAAATGTTTACACATGCTGAGTGCTTAGGACTGTGACTGGCTGCTAAAGATGGTCTTGCCAAAAAAGAGAGTCATTTCCAAATCCATTTGAATTTATTTATTTATCTACTCCTTTATATTTATTTTGATTTGGTTATGAGGCTGGCTTTCTCTAAATAATTCAGGTTGGCATTGAATTCACAGTTCTCCTGTGTCAACATTCATTTTCCTGGGATTACAGAAATGTATTACCATGTTTAGCTCTAAATCTATCTTTTTATTTTTGCTTATTAGTAAATGTTCAATTTTTTTTCTTTTTCTCTCTCTATGGGTGTGTGGTATGAGTGTAACTATGTGCTCAGGTGTGTGTGTGTGTGTGTGTGTGTGTGTGTGTGTGTGTGTGTGTGTGTGTAAACTTAGATCACTAAGCATGCTGCACTAACATTCTTGGCCTTATTCTATTGCAACAGTATCTTTAGCTCCTCTGGAGCTAACCCCAGCTATCCTGTCTCTGTCCCCACACTGCTGGGATCAAAAACACATGGCTATGCATAGATTTTTTTCAATGTAGATACTAGAGATTTGAATACAAATAATTATGCTTTTCACCAAACTCAACCCTACTGAGTCATCTTCAAAGTCTTATTTTTTTTTTAATTTTATTTAACCTTCCAGCTCCAAAGTTAAAGTTGGAAAGTTGGTTCAGCAATTAAAATCACTTGCTGCTCTGCACAAGGCCTAGTTGGGTTCCCAGTACCCATGTTAGGTCACTTACAATTGCTTGTAACACCAGCTACAAGATGTCTTCCTTCCCTGGTCTCTGTGGGAGCTGTTGTCACAAACAGACTCACAAATTGGTAGTGACACACAGACTCACACATTGGTAGGCACATAGATACAGAATTTTAAAAAACATATAAAGATCCAGACAACCTTTCAGGAATTCTTCAGTAAAAAATATCAGAACAAATAAAAACCCTAACAGCTTTAGTAAATAATTCCAAAATTTCATAATAAAATGAACACATATCAAA